>NW_008658680.1:37581-48798 GCF_000695815.1 Acanthisitta chloris
GTTTGAAAGGCTCAAAAAAGAAACAAATTTTACTTATCCATCCTGATTATTATTACATTTTAATAAAAATACACTGAAAATCTAGAATGCCCTTTAGATCAATAAAATTTTAACAGACTTCCTAAATAATCAGCTGTTGAATTAAACAGCCATAAAAAAGTTTTCTGGCTTATTTTTGGCTGTGTCAACCTAATTTCACTTAAGCAGCACAAATCAAGGTATGATTAGCTGTTCAAAGCATAATTATTCACACGAAAATAAATCTTGTTGCTGAGTACAGGAGCCTTTCACATCAATAATGATAACTGAAGAAGCAAATTACATTGAGACAGTTCTGCTGTTATTTCAGTGTGCTTTAGGCTTAGAGAAAAAAAAAAAAAACATACACAAAAATCCCCAAAGTGTACAACTCATGAGTTAGTACATATTTCAAGGTCACTCATTCAAATCCAAATGAGAAAAAGTTACTGGTTTTGAAAGGTTAGAGATCATACAGTGTAAGCTTTAATGCAGTGACTAGTACCAAGTGTTTCTGTGAGAACATGGACCATGTCAGCTAGCAATTTAATTAGCAGTAAAGCAAAAACATCACACGAATAAATGGAAGTGAAAAATACACTAGTGGTTTTTTGTACCCTACACAGGGAAACAGCTTCATAAATTCACAGAATTCGATACAAACTGCTATAAATATGTTAACAATAAAGTTATTGAAACTACTTATATGAATTTTAAGTTGGAGTCAAAGCATCAATCATATCTACTAACTTCAGTGGAGATGTGTTTATCAGGACAGGGATTTGCCTCATGATAGCTAATAGTTTAATACAGATGAACATCCAGTGGAGAAGAAGCCATTAAAAATAATAACTTTAGATCTTACATTTAATAGACAGAAAATCAATCCCTGATTCATAGAGATATGTTTAACTGGGGTGGGGGGTGGGGGGGAGTGGAAGAAAACAACAGCAACAACAACAAAATCCAAAATAAAGAGCTGTTAAAGGACTGGTAAAGGAAAAAGACAGCCAAAGAAATAAAGGGTTTCAAAAGTATACAGGGAATATTCATTCTAAAAGAGAAACTGAAAGTTTGAATTTAATCAAGGAAAATACAGGAAATTTTGAGTTCACCATTATAAGCTATTTATTAATTGAGAAGACGTCTCAATTTATCAAGCAGAAAACACTAAATTAGTAATAATAAACTCTTATCTAAAGAAAACTATAATTGAGAAAACACTACAAATAAATTTTTAAAAATAACTTGCCTGAAAACCGAGGAGTTTTTCACTAGGCTTAATATGTCTCTGAAATTCACATTCCACTGGTTGTATTACTTTGATGCCATCTTCATAAAAAACATAAAACATGTTCCCAATTCCCAGACCTTAGGAACAAAAACACATTTAAATGTATAAAATTAAATAATGACAAAAAAGAAAATCTTTTTCTTGAACTAGAAACCTCATCAGAGTTTTGGTATGATAGGATCTTATGTTGTAAAACTAAAACTAAACTATTACATTATTCAGAATTTCACATAATTTGCTCATTGGCCAGACAGTATCATTATGAATACAGATCTAGAAATACACAGTTTGACAGCTGCAGGAATAAAAATGATCTTGCGGAATCATCTGTGATGAATCAAAGTAATATAAATTCTCCATATATTTTTTTCCCTTTTGCTGAGGGATGGAAGAATTAACATAATTTCTGTATAACACTGAAAGAGAAGACCTGAATCTTTATTATAAACCCTCATTTGACATCTTTTCAATCAGAAAAGGAAATACTCTCTATTGTATTTTATTGGAAAGACAGAGTTGAGCAGATATTCAACCCAAGGTTGATGGGTCACAAATATTTATAGAAATTCTCAATCCTTCTACTGCAATGTTGCTGAGTAAGAGGCATGATGTAAAGTTTTGTGAAGCAGGTAGGAACCAGATATCTGTGGTCATGGGCATGACCATAGAAAAGGACATTCTCCTGAGTTTACCATGTGCCAACTAAGACAACAGTTGTTGGTTTGCAATGTGGATGCTATGATAGATGATCAGTTAATATTCATAAAATTCAACGAAGAAAATTACAGTGCTCATAAATTTATCACTATAACTACTCTGACAGCTAAACAGTGGGCTAAGTTTCCACTTGACATAACAAATTTGGTAAAAGTACACAGGGGAATGAAAACCAGGAAGAGGAAATCTGAGCCTGAAATTCTGTAATCCTAAATTCTGAAGGAAAACCTATGTTAATATACAGAGAACACATCTTAATATAAAAGGAGTTTAAGGGGCGTGAGGGTGGGAGTGTATGTTTTTGTATAGATTTATGTATGTACACACATACATAAAAATTTCCACTCCCCATTAGGAATCACATAACTAATACAGTCATTTAGAAGGCAGTAATATGCAAAAAGCTGTCAGGTCATGCCCAGAACAAACAAGTCCAATTATCTTTGAGAAATGTTGTGGAATTATTTCCAATTTCTGGCCAAGTATTCCCCAAAAGAAAGAGGGACAGTTTCTAAGCAGGGTTTTCCTAACTTTAGATCAAATCTATCTATTAACAGGTTACCAAAAAGTGAGAGAGTAATTTCTCTATGCTGCATTTGGTGTAGCATAGAAGCAGGCTCAGGTTCACAAAAACCTCACCAATCTTGTTTATTCAGAGCATAAGGTGCACTCAGGGCAATATGTCTGCTCTGGCCAATGGACATTTTTGTATGCCTTTGTAGGTAAATCATACATCCTGTGTAAGATAACATGTTAAGGTCTTTCTTTAGAAAATGCCTGCTGTTGCATCCTGTAAGAACAGCTGGAATTTGTAGATAAGCCTGACTGAGGGTAGGCTGTGCCTACCAGTGAACACAGTGTAGAGCACTGGCTTACTGTGTTTTGGTGATGAATAGGTGGAGCTGGTTGGGAGCAAAACAGGATCTTCCCTTTTCCCTCATCTTGTTGACTAAAGTATATTATAATTATATGATTATTATATTATAATTGTAAGCAGGATAAGTAATCTCAGAATGTGAGGAAGTTAATCAGATGATAGCCCCAAGTGATCCAGACATTTGATAAACAGACTCCTAAAACTTCCATCTCAGCTGCCAGTACTCCAAGACAAGCTTTCCAAGGTACAGATAATATCTGTGTAGAGTAACCCAGCCCAAACTTTTAAGGCTTTAATTCCAAAGCCTGGGTAGTAATGTCCACCAAACTGTACTCCAAAATCAGTGAAGGACATAGTACAAAATGTCCATTTTCCATTTCAATACTGAGTTAGGGAAGTCAGTTCATATAAGGAATCTATCTGTGGGTCTAATTAATTAATCCCCCAAGTTATTATGATCCAAAACTCTTAATTTGAGTGGCTATAAATACCTGTATATATATCTAATTTGTACAAATATTTAATCACCTAGGCAAGCCACTTCATCACAACTACAGGAGCTATTCCTGTAGAGGCATCTGACCTAATTTTGCTCACCCCTCCCCACCAAATACAACCTTGTAGATTTATAATACAGTGCCAGAATCAATAATGATAAAAGCAGATAAATTTGCTTCATTAAGACTGAATTAACATTTAAAACTGGCTAACACTGATTTGAATAGAATAGTGGTGGTTTGGGCTCTTTTGCATGTCTATGAATATATGAATATATTTAAATTTGTTTATATATTGTAACATTATTGTAATACAAATTAATGTACCTTCAAAATCCTTCCAGATTTTCTGATGCAAGTAGTTGTGATAAGCTTTTTGTGTACTCCATATAGAAATAGGCACTGTAGGCACTAAAGACTATCTATGGTTTCATGATCTTGATTGTTCTACCAATCATCCCTCCCTTCCTACCTGTTAATACTTTGATAACAGAAAATGACAGATTATGCATGGCCCAGAGAAATTAGTTGTGATATTTATTGGCATCTTCAGGGTATTGCTCTCTTCTAAGTGATTTCCAGCATTGCAACTAGTAACAGCATTTCTTGGAAACACAAGGATTGGCCACTGAGAAATGCAGAAGAGATCAAGCAAATCTGCTCTGGATGATAGAAAATCTGCTACTATCAATAGCTTCCTGCTTAGTTTCACAATAGTCACAGAGAAATTTGAATGTGTTTACCATAAGCACTCTGGTAAGCTACTATCTTTAACTCATCTTTATTGTCACAGAATTTAAGTTTTCCTAAGTGCTTTCTATTCACTGAAAGCAACACAGGACTTGACTTGAAAAGACAAAACTCTAAAAAAATCAAGGGGGTACCAATTATGTTTTCAGTTTTATTCAAGATTAAACACAAGATAATACACAAGTGATACCTTCCCAACAAGTGATGAAAACACCATATATTTGAAAAGTTTGGTGCTAGAATCTTGTTGCACATCAGTTTAATTAACACTGGAATTGTATGAAACTCTGAACACATCATTTGTACTCTGCAAGGCCAATAGAGCAGGAGAATCACAGCTGAGCTCCACTATAATCAGAGAACTTGATTGTTTATACCAGCTGAGCAACTGGTAAAACAGTAATATAAAAAATAGAACTAGTTCATATTTATAAACACACTGGGGAATGCCAAAGGTTACTATGTAATTAGGCAAATGAAATACTGTGTTTTTCAATCTTTAAATTAACTGAAAACAAATCTTTAAGAAATATGCAGAAAAAACAGGTGTAGCATGAATTCAAAACAGAGCCTGATCCACTTGTGCATTATCAATCTTCCAATGGAAATAATTGAAATAAATTCGTATTCCAAAAATATATTAATTCCTGAATTGCAAATTTAAATGAATAACAGGCTACTTACAGGAAAATATGAGAGCTCATGACAACACTCAGATTATTGTATTTTTCTGGAATATGAGATTAATCTTTATAAGATTACCTCATATATATGAAAATTAATACCAGCCTTTGCCAGTAAAGTATACTTTCCATGCTTTCTATGTTATTAACATCTAACACTGTCTGTATTTATATTTATCCTTCAGTCAGTCACAAATCACAAACATCCATTTCCCCTCCCAACATTTATTTACGAACCCATCCTGACTAAAAGAATAAAACACTTGGTTTATTAAGAAAGAGCAGGTATCTCAAGTTGCATTAAACTGTTTAAGATTATAATTTTGTCAGATAGGATTGATTCATAGAAGATCAATCCCAACAGCATACAGGCTGGCTGGTTGGAAGCTTTATCATGTCAACAAACAAACAAAAGATTAAAGTCTACATTTGAAATCTATGCCTCTTGTTGTATACCTTTGAGTAATTGTCTGAAAATTTTTAACAGCTTATTTCCTTCTCTCTCCCCCAAAGGAAAAGCAGTTCACAAAGGCATGAGCATTTAAAGGATTGTTATCCACTGTAATTTTTCTTTAAATCAAATTCCTCAAATGTTGCAAGGGGGAAGGTGATTACTGGAACGGTAGAGTATAAACAAACAGACACAGACACACAAAAGAAACAACAGATGAGCATTTCACCATAATATAGAAGATATGAAAAAAAGTAATCAGTATTAGTACCTTGCTCTCGCCACAATATGTTTGCAACTGCAGCATGTAAGAGAGGGAAAGAACAGAAAGCACAAATGAACAAGAAAAAAACATGAAATGATATATCAATTTTGAAATAATTATGATGTTTTAACCTTTGATTCACTAACATACTTCTACAGGTACATCAAAGGAAACAGTGAATTAGCAATAGTTCTCTTTGTCACATGACAAAATTGTGAGTGGAGATAGGGTAAACCCCAACACTCTCACTACACTCCCCCAAGTTGACTCCATTAGCCATTAGCAATAGCACATTTCATAATCCATTGCAAAAAGTTTGCATACACATAAATGATATATATTAATGGCAGGTGATGTAATTTTCACAATTTCCTTTAAGCACTGGGCTTTGAAGAGATTTATTTCAGGATATAGTTATGACAGAAACATGCAAAACCAAAAGGCACAAGAGATATTCTTAGGCATGACTGTAGTGCAAGCTTGCTATTAAAGTTGGCATGCTGTATGACATTTGCTATTATCTTTGGAGCACCAAGATGGGAAGTATAAGATGTCATGGTAAACAACTAAACGTTTAAGTTGCCTTTTTCCATGAAAAAATGAGTTTTATTTGGCTATCTTGTTTACAGCTGGTTTTTAGACCTTTGCAACCAATGAAAATTTATTATCCTAATATTGCTCTTTCTGCCTCAGGAGAAGAAAAAAAAAAGAAAGCAAATATAATTTTTTCAAATTTTAAATATTTAGAGCTCAGCATGCCACAAAATAAAAATTTTAAAACACCATCACTGAAAAACAAAGCATATTGGAAAGTAATGGTATTAAGAAATAAACAAAAAATTAAAGGAAAGGAATATTAGAGAATACATATGTCACACATACACATAATGAAATTGTTATGCTCATTGAAACAAGTGTTGCAAAAGCTAAATATTCTTGTGCTTTAAAAAAAAAAAGTTTGGAAAATGTAATGAAGACATATTACTTAAAATTATGTTGGTATACAAAGTCCCTCAGCTGCTGACAGCTGAAACTTGAGAGTGGAAACAGGAACAACTGTCACTCTAGTAAAGATCCAGACAGTATTATTTTCCCAAGCATCTTTTACTGTTCCCAAACATCTTTTACTGACAGGACAAAGATGGGCTTTTTGCCTTAGGTAGTGCAGCATTTCTCTTCCTGAGTTCTGAAAGAATATACAGAGCCCCAAAGATGCACAAGGGTCCTTGGAAGAAGTGTCCATGTGCTTTCTGACAAACTCATGATTCAGAGGCTTAGGATAACACAGCTACAGGGCTTTTGTTTTAATCTCCAACTATTTTGTGTCTCCTGATTCTTTTTTTCACAAATTACCTCAACAGAACGACCTCATTATATGACCTTAGACACAGTATTTAAACTGTCATTAAATTTTCCCTTGACAAAATGAAGATGATAATTATGTCTTATAGTCAGTGCTTTGAAGTGTAAAAATGGGATCTTGATGCAAACAGAAAGGAATAGTAATGCTACTGAAGTGATATTGAATACTAGGATAAAAACACAGAATATAGGCATAGCTTTCAAACATCCTCAGTCTGTGTTTAATTATCATTAAAACAAATTAATTCTCTGAACTATTATGTGTGCATTATTTTCAGATATCATCCTTGCCTTTCCTGTAATTTTTGAACTGTTAGGATCCAATAAACTGGCAAAAGAGAAGATTAACAGAATTTGCCATCCTGTCACTTAGTAAGTAAATGTTTACATCAGGAGGCAGAATTTATGTTGAACTTCTGCTAAGATCAAAATGGAGTCAACAAGTTTTTAACTATTTCTCAATCATCTGCCATTATATGTGTTCTTCTGATTTCAGATTCTTACTTTCAGAAGACCTTAGCTTGAAGCACATCTCAGCTCCATTGGCTGAGCATGCATCCTCCACACATTGAGCTGCTCTAAAGGAAAATTTTTACCGACTAAACTGCTAATATCAGTATGACTCTTAGATAACCAGTGCTGACAGCAAAAAATAGATTTGTTTTACTGCATATTTCAGTGGCAGACATGAACAGAGTATTTAACCAGTCTCTTCTAAATGATATTTGGATGCTTTGGTTTAAATTGTTTGATTATTCTCCTAAACTGGACCTCTGCTGTAAATTGCAATCATGAGATGGAATATGTTTGATGTTTTATTGACAGCTACCATTTTCTAAATAAAGACTTAATCAGTAGATATCAGTACTGCAACTACAGAAAGAATGGACTGAAAGGTTAAAAAGATCTTGGATTATTTTAGTTTAGATGAGAAGAAAGAGGTGTTGACTTTTATAAAATAAGATTTATAAGAGAACAATATCCTTATGGCTTTAAAGCTGCACAAAATAATTCTTTCCACTGCAGGTGAAATGCCCAGCGTGTGTGGGTGCATCCTATCCAGGCCCTTTGACCTGTGAATGTCCAGTTTGTTTAAAAGGTCTCCATCAGATCCTATTCACAATGGATAAGGCTTCCTTGCTAGAAGATTACTTCCTTACCAAACTTTTCCTTTGGTGTCACATTCCTGGGGACAGTTTTGGCAGTAAAGACTGATGTGAAGAAGACCTTTGGTACTACTTGGCTCCTGCCATATCCTTTGCCACCAAGTCATCATCCCACTCAGCAGAAGGCTCACATTTGCCTTAGCCTGTTTTTCACTGCTGGTATCTCTATAGCAGCCCATCATTTGCTCTTCATGTCCCTCACCAAACTCAGCTCCAAGTGGGTTCTGGAATTTCAAATTTATCCCTGCATGCCCAGACAGTGGCTCTAGATGCAGATCACAGTTTTGTGTTTGTCTATGTTATCTTACATAGTCTTTTTTTATGCAATAAAGCAAATTAATTTCCCCAGGGCAACCTGAAGGATTTTCTTTAAAATTAGTTTTCACATTGTGAGGAAATAACCATGTAATATATAGCACTTGGGGTCCCATAAGTTCAGCTACAAAGTTCTACTTTTTATCTGTCTATTTTTCTAGGGGTGACATAGGAAAGAAAATAAAAAGTAATTACAATTATGCAACTGTACCGCATCAAATTAAATGATTTAAGATGCTGAGTACAGAACACATTAAATTGTGTGAATGCAAAACGATATGTATGATTCTGAGCTTTGCTCAAAAAAGGAGAGGGGATAAAAAAGTGCCTTAAAAGCCCCATACATATTAATTTTAACATTAACAGGTTAGAAGAAAACAGTCATAACTTAAGAGTGCAATATAAAATCATAAACAACAGCTATCATCTCACCTAACACAGAACAAGAAACCTCACTTAATTTTTTAATCAGTCCTATAACTTCTGTTCAGGAAAGATGTGCAGTCTTCACATAAAGACTGCAGTGCTGGAACAAATACAACATCTGTAGATAGAAAATATGCTGAGAACATACTGTTTCCCTGCCTTTTTGGTTAAGCAAAATTAACATTTTCAGCCACATCCTATACTCAATTCTCAAACACAAACTTCAAGATGTAAGAATATATAATTATTGACAGCTCTCAGGAAAATTTTCTGGTTTTAAGACAGAATACCAGCATCTTCTCTTGTGCCCTGTTTCCTTGATTTATGAGAAGGAAGGTATTCATACAACATAAAGTTATTAAATGGTATCAGGAGATGTACTGGGAGCCTTGCAGAAGACATTGTAGTCAAGAAATTAGAGATCTTGAGCAGTCCATGTCTGCTACATTGGGCCTAAGGCTTGGAAAGCCTGAATGTTAGAATGGGTACCTGCTACAAGGTTATATGCCAGAATGCCTATAAAAGCCTGTGCTGAACACTTGTGAGTGTTATGACAAATATAACATTGCAACATACCAGAAGATACTTGGGGGGGTTTTGTTGCACTGGATATAAGCCACCACAGTATGGGAGGGAGAGGACAGGATCTGTGCAGCCTGGCGTGGGAAAATCCATCCAGCATTAATCCCATGCTGCATAAATGTGGGATGCACAGCATGTGAAGGGATGCAAGATCTGCCTGCTATCTGTATTCCTCTTTTTATTATATCTTATTAAAGCAGCTGTTTTATCACACCATTTGTTGTTGGATCTTTTAAATTATCATCAAAAATACCCTGCATCGTGCCTCTCTCTCCCTGTCTTCCCCAGCAGTGCAGAACAGAGGAGAATCCACATTTTCTTCAAAGAGGTTTTCTTTCTTTTTCTTTTTAAGCACACTTACAGGTACATAAAAATCATTCTTCATGGTCCTACACAGCTATTCTATGGTTTTGTGCTCAGCTCCAGCCTTTGATTATGAGCAGATAACATCTGAAAACTTACTCTTCATCTTTGTTATTCATTGTCTATGTTGCATGAATGGTAATAGGATACACCTTTTTTACTAAACTCTGCCTTTAGTACTTCATGAAATTCTGCAGCAAACTAACAACAGTATAAATTCTTATCCACTTTGGATGGAAACAACAGCAAAATTCTATGGTATTTCTATTACTAAATGAATGAGGGTACTACAATATCACTTTCCAAATAAATTCTGTATCCTTCTCTTTTTGATCACAGTAATAAACATCATTGCATTCACATTTCTGTCTCAACAGACAATTTCAAAGATTTCAGCTACATTAACTGCAGTGTTCTTCCTTCCTACTTTTCTTTTTTCAAATCATTCAAGGCATTTTGGAAAAAAAAAGTCTCTGTGTGTATATATATATGTTATATTGACATTTAGTGAGTTGGAAGATTAAATGTAGCTCTTCTGCTTCCTTTTGGCATTCTAATTAGCTGCTCAAATTATCAGTAATCAACACACAACAGTATATATCCAGAGAAAAACAAGATTGGTGAAATGATTCAGAAAAGAAAGTTGTTAATGATGTATAATACTTTATTTTCTACCAAAACCAGTTTGCCCTCTTCTGTCATATGCTGTAATGGTCCTTATCCAAGAAAATGCTCAATGAGATTTTAAAATCTGCACTGACACTCAAAATGGGTATCAATGGAAACTTTAAAATCTGAAAGTTTTCTTGTTTGCTGCACTATGAGAACAATACAGCTTAAACTGGCTTTAAAAATAGGAGAAACCAGGAAAAAGACACTTTTCTGCATTATGTATTATTCCAATAAATAGTGGGGGGAAATGGGAATAATGATTGTTCATGAATATAGAAACACTATGATTAGTTACAGGTTTTGTCTCATCAAAACACAAGATTTGTATTCAAACTTTTGTAAATATTTTACCAGAATTTCTATGAAATGTAGCAGCTGATGAATAAAAATCAACAGTTTTATATCAGCTGATTGCGCTAGGCTTTGCACCATCAGACAGGAGAACACTGTCCCTTTCCATGCCTTCAGTTCCATGATGGCCAATGAGGAAGATGCAATAAAGTCATATGGCAAAAATGTGTAGTTCAACATTATTTTTCAGAATAATTTGATCATAATTTGCTGTACTTTCAATTGGATAAAAAAAGTAATTTCAAGATGTTTGAAGGGATGCTGTCTGCTTACTTCACTGATAGATACACTCTCTTTATGATGTGTGTATAATTAATCAGAACAGTTGACAAGGGTGGTGGCTATTATCTTACCCTTGTCTCATATCTCTAATATATGCATTCATGCCTTGATGTTACAGGGTAAATTTATACCACCATTACTATCTG
>NW_008658680.1:48840-65250 GCF_000695815.1 Acanthisitta chloris
GTGTTAAAAGTGAGGGTGAGGTTAAGATGAATTACTTTTTGCTCAGCTTCCATTACCAAGCAGAATGAAAAAAGTTATTCACATACCTGTTTTTAATTTTATTCTTATAAGAAATTCAGATTTGTTGAGTTTATATACAAATGTAAATACATATAAGCTAACACATTTTCCCCCCGTTATCTATTGTTTGCTTTCTTTATAATAATTATACCATTACAAATTCTGTCAACATTCCATTCTGTTCTTATGTGACATGAAATTTAATCTCATTTCAGCTTATGGTAATACAATAACAAAACTATTTTATGTATATTAAACTATTATTTATCAATTAAATAATAATAACTATACTTTTACAATACTGATAACTACAATTTATCACTTAAAAGTCAACAGTTAACACTTTATTTTTGGTCAAATACGAACATAACTTATTTTTTGATATTTTTCATAAATCTTTACTATGAATCATGTGTAAATTCATTCCCATAGCACATTAACTCAATCCAGCCTACACTAGCAAGGAGAAAAAATGGTTCATGAGCTGAATTACTTGGAGGTTTGAAATGAAGTCTTTGCATATGATGCTGTCAACAAGTATAAATTTGTTTAGCTCTGCCATAAAATAAAATGCCAGCATAAATTATCTCTGAGGAAATTAGGTAAATAGGTACCATTCAGTATCAGATGTGACAGGAAGATTCTATTAAAATTGCATAAAGCCTTTCAGAGAGAATTTAGGCCATAAATCACAGTCAAAAGGCTTTTAGTCTCATTCCCAGTTCTAGACAGAGGAGATGTGTTGTTGCTTATGATGGCCATAAACCTGTCAAGTCAGTAGCATTCAGCTCACATAATCTCTTGTTAGGTGATAGGACTACGACACTATGTTAAAAAGACACAGTTAGAAATAGATCTACTTAATGGCATGGAAGAGGTATATTATTTTTTAAATTTAGCCCCAAGACACAGTGCATGAGGCAGAGAACTTTTGTCCTGCTTTTTGTGACTAGGTGAAAGAATCTGTAGGATAAGTTACTTTGCCATATATACTGATGCCAATCAGTGGGTGAATTGAGTAACACAAGATTGATGACCAAAAGTAAAAGCTACTAAATATTAAAATATCATCAAGTACTATGAAATTGGTCTTGGAAATGTCTTACTAGCATTAATTGATAGCTCTCTATCATGACAGTTGTCTCCCCAAGGTGCATGTATATATCTCAATAAAATTTAGAGGAACATCTATGAAGTCATACTAATCAATGGCAAACGGAACAGCATTTTAAAAAATGATTTTTTGGAAAACATTAAGAGAAATTAAAATATTTTTTAAAATAAATAAACTCGCAAAACAATTTCACTTTAAAGGGAACAGGACACATTTTCATGATCTGTGACTCTGGTTTGATAGGATTATGCTAATTGAAACAGAAAAGAAACCAAAGCACAACTGATGCACCTGTCAAAATCATCAAGAAATAAAAAATATAATGGATTTTTAAAGTTCTTTACTTCAAAATATATTAGCAGAAGTTGAGAATTTTAAGTGCCTGAAAATTACCCCTGAAAATATTCCCTTGTCCTTCATGATGATTTTTTCAGGTTTCCTATACTGTCAGATTTCTTCTTTAGAAAGATATATCTATATTCAATATAATCTGATATTCTATATGTATTTTAGATTACACTGATATACTCTATTAATTTTATTAAATATTCTACAGTGTAATTCTTCCAATCATTTTTTCTAAGTTAACAAAATGGCTTATTTTCTATATTTAACTATGTATTGTATTCCATAGTCAGTTAATGTTATTTTGACTAAAAATTGAATTTTGGACCAGTTCCATTGGTCCTAATATTACCTGAACAGAACCTAAATAAATAAATAAATACCACAGATGAAAGCTGCATTTTTTTCTCCTCTATTTGTGATCATTATTGTACTTTGTATCAACAAAAAAAGGCAGTAAAATGTTGCCCTTTCATCCTTTCTCTTAAAGATATTGTCAAGCTACACTGTTAAATTATCTTTGACCTATATGTAAATTGTTCAGCTTCCACACAGTGTTTCAACAAGAGCAAGCTGATGACTTTGGTTTGCCTTATGGTTTCTACAAGTTGGGCTGATCCAAATCTGTGTTTGTGACTATCAAAAGTAGTTGTCAACATAAATCTACAATGGAGCTGTCAATTTGTGTGTTCATGCCTTAAATGATGATAAATCCAGTAGTGTGGAAGAGAAAGCTATCCATAATAAAAGATTGAGAGTTCCTTAAAATGCATCTGCACATAGTGCAAGCTAGAAAATGAAAAGCCATCTTTATCAGTTGCTGCAGAGATGCTGGGGTGCTAGAATAAAGAACCTGTCCACAAACAAAACAAACAAACAAACAAAAAAAAGAAATAGGAATCCTTAAGAAAAAAAGTAGCCTTAGTTACAATGAACACCCCTTTTTTGTTCTAACGGAAGTTCCAGTAGTTTGATATTTCTTTACACCATTGCAGCATCAAAGACCCTGGAAATCATCAGAGATTGTTGCTAAAGGCAGAAGAAAAGCATAGCTATACCAGAGCTATTGAAAGTTTAAATTGTACAGATATGAACCAGTTTTGGTTTTTTAATGCACCATTGACAATATTCTTCTATGAATATTTTTGCCCCGTATTTGCACAGGAGCAGGGTAATAATAGAAAACAGGCTGATTAAATATTTTCTACCTTACAAAGGAACAAAGAAGAAGGTATGTGTGCAGTCAAGAAAAACATTTAACCAGGTACAAATGCAGTACATAAAAACACTTGCTAAAAATTGTTTTGGATGTTTAGTCTGGTGCTATTACTTTTGAATAAATTTCAGAATATATCATAAATTTTAAGAGTGCCATAAAGCATCACTACATATGCCCCTCACAGTACCCCCACTCCCTGAATCTTACTAACCTAAGTAGCTGTAGGCTAGTTAGACTGGAATATATGTCCCAGGCAAAAGAACAGACAACACTTGCACAGAATTAGAATCACAGAATCATAGAATTTCAGGGTTGGAATGGACTTTACAGATCATCTAGTCCAAACCCTCCCTGCCATGGGTGAGGACACCTCCTCACTAATTAAATTCAGTAATAAATCAAAGGACAAGAATATAAGTCAGCTTATATGTTCTAAGGGAAACCATGTCTTCCCAGACAAACATGATTATATTCTTTGATGTAATTAGAAGTTTTGTAATGTAAAAATTAACATAGTTGTATTACAGAATATTGGTGAACACCTGTTAACACCTGTTAACAGAATATTCTGATTAAATATCACAGTTATATAATAGTGGTATTGCACAGGTTAATTGAATTAAAAACTGCCAAAATGATTAATCTGAAAATATAGTTTTCATTGTTAAATCATTAGTAAAAGGTCAAGAAGACAGTTCTGGAATATGTCCAGAGCAACAGGTAGTGAATCTTGTCTTAATCATTTTCATCAATGGCCTGTAAACAAACATGAAATCATTCATTTCCTAAGAAGTCTGTGTAGTAACTGTAATGATAAATAACAGCTTCAAAAAGTTGTTTGAATTACTTTCTCAAGTACATCTCTAAAATAAATTACATTTATTTATAGCCAAGTGACAATCTAGACATCTTGGCAAATGTAACACAGACTATGTCTGCACTGCAGGACTGAGACAGGTGAGATGGAACAGGATTTGGAAAGTGAGAACTGGTAGGATATAGGGCAGGCAGGAGATAAACATGCAAACATGAACATCCACTGCTGATACTAGTGGAAAAAAGTGACACGGGATCAGTGGTTGTGGAAGTAAAATGTTAGCAAATATATATTTCTATTTCCAGATATTAAAGAAACAAGTAATACATTCGCTTCTGCAAAGAGCAGTTCCCATTTTTTGATAAAACTGTACTAAACCAAATTAGAATCCTCAAGGCAAAAAGACTGAGTACTATATTAACTGTCTTCTTATAAGAAACTTCTATTTAGTGTATGTGAGAAAAAGTAATCAATATTCATATACTCATAGGGCAAGAAATCTTAAGGGGTCAATTTACTGGGGAAAAAAAGAGATACTCAAAGGAAGAAATCGAAAGAAAAACAGACTTCAAAATGAAAACAACATTATTCTATACTAGTGAAACTGATTAATAAGTAAAGCAAAATACCAATGAGGGATATTTTTGCTCTTTGCATGTCTGACTCAGGCAGATGCATCTCTGGGAGGACACACTTCAGGCAAACAAAGCATTAGATCTGTATTCAGGCAGAACAGGATGCAATGTAATGTCTTGTGAAATGGAGAATATGGAATAGTGTTAGATAAAATGGTTCCATCATGCTTAAATCTATGACTCCATGAAATATCTGTTCTGAAAAATCAAAACTGAAATGAAACTAAAACCAGATTTCAAACTGCTATTTGTATGTACAAATGTGATTATGTCCAACACTCCTTCCAATACAACTGAGCTCTCTCAGCTATTATTAGAGGATCATGACAGTAGGGGATACTCTTCTGTCTTCAATGAGATTTAGACCAGGTCGTTAATCCCCAGAATGTTTTTGCCAGTCACTGCAAGGGTTATTCAGCTATCACCCAGAGCAGCTATCTCATTCTCGATGGCTTTAGCTGCAAGCTTGAGGGAAAATGGAATTCACAGCAAAAAAAGCATTTCCAGTCTCTAGAGAATCAGAACAGCACAGTTCTTGCATTCAGAAATATTTTAAATGCTACTGCTATAGGAGTAGGATGCACAGATCTATGTTGTCTGGCTGTTTTTGACTATCAAAGTCATGATACATTAAAATGCATGTTCTGAAAAGATATATAAGGAGACAAAAAAGAAGGCACAAAAAATACAGAGATAATTAGAATTTTTTGTTTTCTTTATCAATCTAAGATGCTATCTAATACAGAAAAGATTAATATCTAGTGGGGAAAGCAGAAAAAACTAGAAGCATTTTTTATAAAATGTCATAATGATCACAAGTAGTTTCCAGTTTCCAGTTACAGTAGAGCATTTTCATGAAACATTTACTTCCAGCTGAAGGCCACATTTTCTGAGATTAAAATATAGCCTTTCCAACAGATATGACAAAATCCAAAAATTCTCAGGCATGAGCCCTGTTGAAAAAAAGAAGTGAGAACAAAGCCCACATTATAAAACCTATGCATACCTAATAATAATTAACAAGAGAACAGAACTTGTTCAGCCTGGAGAGGAGAAGGCTTTGGGATCACCTAATAGAAGCTTTCTAGCATCTGCACAGAGGTTCTCAAGAAGCCTGAGTTAGGCTCTTCACAATGAATCACCAACATCATGTCCCAGACTGGCATCTGCTGGTCAGTCTGGATGACAAAGCATTTTCACAATATTTTCCATTCACTTCCATCTCAGATTACCATCTTAATGCTGAACCATTATCATCAAAATATATTGACTTTTCTTGGTAAGTAGCTTTCAAATTTCTGAAATGGGAAACTTTAAAATAAACAAAGCCCAGGCACCTCTAAATCATACTCTGCATTATATATTTTTATTTTTGCACCTAGCATCACACTTCCCACAATTCAGTATAGGTTTGTCATTCTCTCCATTTATTTCTGTTTATGATACAGAGACATGCAACCTATGCCTCTGTAACCAATGCCATGAATTTTGAAAACCTAACAATCTGATAGCATTTTTATACACATAGATGAAGGAATGCTTATTATTTAACAATCTGTTTATCCACAATGGCACTGGCTTTAACTTAGGCAGAGGTGCTAGAAAATGTAGTATTTTCTCTTAGGAGTTGTTACACTACCCATTCACAAAGAAATGAACTAGCTATGCTGTTTCTGAAAAATAGATCAATTTTTTTCTCAAAACACTGTACTGAGTTTTCCATAAATGTGGGATGTGTTGAAAGTGAGGTTCCACAGATAAATAATAAAAATTCAGCTTATTATGTAAAGTAGAATTAAAACACACAAGTTTTCATATGCACATAAACAATGGGTCAGATAAGTACAAAAGTTAGCATTTACTTTGACTATTAAACTTTCTAGGAAATAAAATACATACACTGGTAATAATGGAATCATGTTCAGTATTCCTTATGTGGCATATAAAATTAGTCATGCTCAAGGCAGTGCAATTGTACTTTATATTTTAGAGCTCAACGGCAAAGTTCTCACTAACCTCTCAATAACAAATCAACTCAATGTTCAGAAATGCTTTTATTTTGCTTTGATTTTTACCTTATGTGACATTACAAAGGAGGCAAGCCCAGATTAACTGACAAGCTAGTGAGAATCTGTTCTATTTTTATTCAAAGCAATATCCTAACATTTTCAAAAGGTCCAGTCTCATCCAGTAAGACAAAAAAAGGTTAAAAAAGCAAATGTGTCTGCTTTATGTTCTTAAAGGAGCATAACAGCAAAATTATTTATAAAAATGTCATCAATGACAGGTATGGTTTATATCAAGTCACATGGTATCACATTTATATTCACCAGAGACTATCTTTAGAATGTAACTTGTGACCTAACCAGCAGGCTGGAGATTAAAGTAGCAGTAGCATTGTGTTTAATACATGTGGGTGGGGAGAAAAAAGCCCACAATCCTATCCAGGTGGTTTTACCTATGTCATTTTCTTCCCTAATATTTGCTAATATGCTGCATGGACCAGTGTTTTGGGAGAAAGAAAAAACCAAGCAGAGAGGAGTTGATAATGAAGCTCTTCCATTCCTAATTCAGTTTTCTAATGCTAGCAACTCCTCCCTGTAAAGGAACATCTTCTTAGGCAAATTATTCATGTAGCTGTGATAATGACATTGATAGAAACTGTATGTACCTTAGTCTGCTTGTATGTATAGAAATTGGTT
Organism: Acanthisitta chloris; assembly: GCF_000695815.1. Lineage (NCBI taxonomy): Eukaryota > Metazoa > Chordata > Aves > Passeriformes > Acanthisittidae > Acanthisitta > Acanthisitta chloris. The sequence continues at coordinate 55,733 of NW_008658680.1, forward strand.
TCAGAGCCAAAGGAAGCAAATCAGACTTCATCATTTATCTGTTGCACCTACATTTGAATGTTACATTATGCAGCTCTGGACTATATGTGTATTTACACATGCACCAATTTTTAGGAAACTGTGGTGAGATACCAAGGAACATAGTGCTGAAATGCCTTCCTTCAACATACAACATCTTGCAGAATAAATGATTTTTATAGGAAGCAAGGAGCCTATACTTTTTGGATGGCTTATCTTAGAAATAATTGGGTTAATATTCTGTCTTCCTTCATTTACAGTTTTCATGGTACCAGTAGCGATCCTAACAACTTACTGCTAGTCGAAATTAAAGCATTTGTTGCAAGCAGTGTTCATTGCATGGCATGTGATTTTACAAATCCTGTAAAGATGGCCCACCTAAAATTATTACATCACAATACAAGTAAGGAAAAATTTATTTTGCATAGGTGTGGATATCCCTACACAGTCACAGCAGATCAGCTCTTCAGAAGACACAACAATTAGGTAACTAAAACACTTGGAAACTGGACAGATGGATATAAATGTTTTGTTGTTAAGTCCTAACGAGTTTTAACCAAGCGTAAACAAACTAGAGCTTGTCAGGGTTTTGTAATTTGGCAACATTCACAGCATTTTTTTCACACACTGCAAAAGGCAAATGGAAGTGGCCAAGCTACTTCATACCACCAGATTACCAGAAACTCAACATGATCAAACAGCCTATTTATCCTTAGATGCCTTCTCAGAAATGTCTGAGCAGTCATTTTCATGACACTTACAAAAAAAGTTAAAGCATTTCAAAAGACATTTATAATTAGTGCTACTGAAAGCAGCTAAGTAATGGTATTAACATTTGGATTATAAACTTCTCCTGCATGGAAGATTATGCCTGAGACATTTAAAGCATAGTAAATCTATATGCAACTGAACTCAATGTCCTGTGACTGGAAGTGCTGGGCACACTTAAGGTGCTACTAATTCTGCCTCTAGTATCTTCTGTCGAGTCCTTGGCAATGCTGAATAAGATTTTAGATAAATAGGAATGCCTTAAATTAATGCAATTAGACTCACCAGTAAATTAACTATCATTTTACTAGACAGATTTCTAATGAATATGTAGTATTCAATAAAGTAACAGAAAAGAGAAAGAGGAGAGGAGAGGAGAGGGGTGGAGAGGAGAGGAGAGGAGAGGAGAGGACAAAAACAAATGGGTGAAGTGAAAACAGGAATGGATTTTTCAGAGCAAAGGAAAGGGAAGATGAAAGAAGTATCAAGGTAGACAAAAAAGAAAGGAGGAGAGGAGAGGAGAGGAGAGGAGAGGACAAAAACAAATGGGTGAAGTGAAAACAGGAATGGATTTTTCAGAGCAAAGGAAAGGGAAGATGAAAGAAGTATCAAGGTAGACAAATAATAGGTAAAGAGGGCTTATTAAGCTCCAATACCATTTAACAAAGGATAAAGAAAGTGGTAGAGATTTCTTTGACACACTGAACTCCCAGCTTAGCAAGTGAATAGGTCACTGTTGCAACAAATGGGTGAAGTGAAAACAGGAATGGATTTTTCAGAGCAAAGGAAAGGGAAGATGAAAGAAGTATCAAGGTAGACAAATAATAGGTAAAGAGGGCTTATTAAGCTCCAATACCATTTAACAAAGGATAAAGAAAGTGGTAGAGATTTCTTTGACACACTGAACTCCCAGCTTAGCAAGTGAATAGGTCACTGTTGCTTCGCATTTCTAAAGAGCCACAGTTATCCAGGCACAAGACAGCATGGGCAGGCTAGCAGTGATCAGGACCTGCTGTGCTCTCCAGCAGGTGAGATCAAGTCTTGTGATTATTCTCATGTCATGCGGCCAAATTTTGAATCTTGGTATATCTCAAGAATATACAGGAAGAGAGACTGCAAAAGGTCTTCCTCTCACACCCCCATCAATGCCCAGAAACCACACTAATGCTTTGCCTTATATATCCAGATCCTTCTTCCCTTCACACTCCCTTCATATCATGAGGAAACTATCAAAAATTTAACAGCAGTGTGAAAAATATGGTGATTCACACAATGAATCAGAGATTTCATTTTACTACTAAATAAACTTCAGATCGTGTACTCTGCCACTGGTGACTCTTAAGAAACTATTATTTAAACCTTATTTTTTTAAGTCTACACAAGATCCTCTTAATTTATTTCATGTTTCATAGTTTCAATACCAATTTAATGTTTAAGTGAGGGCTACATATATTTTTATACTTCTCACAATACTTACGGGTCTTTCGAGCAGAATCTTCTACAAAAAGAGAAGAAATATCTTCATCCACCCCTGCTTCATTCTTTGCAATGCAAGTATATGCTCCTGTGTCCTCATAACGCACATTGCTAATGTGAACCTCACTACCGTTTGCTGAAAGGAGAGGAAAAATTCAGTGTGCTGACATGCTACATTGCTTTCAGATTTTACATTCAGAAGGGTTTCTCTGATCATACTAATTAAACCATATTCATTCCTGACTTCATAACTTGGAGGCATGCCAAATTAGTCCAAAGGTATTCAACTGGCTAGTGAATTATATGCACTATTATTAATCTCACAGATGTCCAGAGTACCTCAGTTGATTTTGGACTTCAGGGCCAAATATCAGTTTGAGGTTTTATATATTCATATGACTATGATTGTTTTTAAAATCAGATAAATTTTAGGTTTTTATTATGCTGCATTTGGTCACTTGACACCATCATAGGCTTTACACAAATTAACCCATGCCTCCATGGAACATACCAGGCTAAAATTTCATGGGAAACAATAATTTTAATGAAGTTCTTTGTTTCTCATAACCAGACGTACCTAGCTTTGTTTTTGTGCGAATGGTGCTTAAATTGAAAAAAAAAACCAAAACCAAAACCAACTAAAACAAAAAAAACCCTCCTCAAACCAGGTGCAATGAAATTTTACACCTTTTTACACATTGATCCACATCAATGTAGGAAACCACTTCAGGAATTATATGTCAGCTGGTGTAGGAACATCAACAAACAGTCCAGATTTCACAGGCAAAGGTCTTTTAAATAATGTGATGTGAATAATGATGTGAACAACGATTCATTGTACTTTAACTATAGTATACTAGTTCAGCTGTAGGAGCTATACACAAAACCAGCCTTGTAGGTATTCTAAAGTATGGACTAGAAGGGGCACTGGGCTATGGTGTAATACATCTGTCTTGAAGCTAATACACAGAGAGTTGAACCCAGGAAAATCTCTGGGAAAATGTAACAAGATATTCAAACTTTTATTTCAAAGAAGTACATGCAATAAAATGCAAGTAAATGTACTTTGCTTAGAGAAAAAAGTTCATTGATAATGAATATATGAAACAGAGGTGAAGAAAAAAAATCCATTCAAAACAGAAGTTAACAGAATGCTACTATGAAACAGGAGTCCATCACTTCATACTCATACTGGAAAGTTTCTGAAAGGCAATTGTTCACAAATATCCAGGAGAGATGTCTGTGAAAGAACAGAGGACTATGACACTTGTGGGGAAGGGAACTCTTCAGGAAAGCATTTGCCATCTGCCCGTCCCAATGCTTCTTACAGTACAGGCTGATTGCTGTCCTATCCTAACGATGCAACCTATTTTTGCAGGTGAATGAGAGAAGGTTCCAAGAAGACACTAGCAGCATGAGATTTTTTTTTACACTATGGCTGATCAAAAATCACCAGGTCCATTGACTTGCTGAGAGCTCAAGATTCATAGAAGGTGAACTGTTGATTAAAGGTAAGACTTTCCTTTAGTTTTGGCTGGGGTTTTGGGAGGTTTTGGTTTGTTTATTTGTTTTTTGGTGGTGCTTTTTTGGGGAGATGCAGTGTTTGTATGTGTATGTTTGCACTGTCTTTGCACTCCCCTGGAGGTCTGCTGTTATTGCTCAGAAAAGAGTACATCCATTTCAGGTATTTCTCCTCCTGTCCTTTCCACTGTCAGGTCCCCAAATCTCATTGAGGTTCTTATCAGTCGAAATCCTTATGCTTACAACTGAGCTGCAATAAAGGTAAAGTTTGCTTCATGTTCTCATCTAAATTCAAATCTGGACTCATGAAAAATAACTAGATTGATACTAATGTATTAGAATAAATATTTACAGATAAAAGTATTGCTTCCCAATTTAAATATTAGTGTTGCATTCTCATTGAATGACATTAATACAGTTGTTGTGACAAATTCTGGTTGGCACTGGGTCTTGGGCTGCTTGCTCCACTCAGAAACTGCACATTTTTGAACTGAGAAGAGCATATGGGAATTTACTGGTAATTCTACCATTAAGTACAATCATTATTCTAACAGAGAAAGCAGAGAAGATACATGTCTTGGAGAGTAACTGGAAGACATCTTCTGAATTTTTAGATTAGACTTCAACCCTTCGTTAAAACTATGCAAGAAGGGCAGCTAGTACAGAGAGGATGCACTGATAAAGTGTCAGCAACCTGTAGAAAACAATAAATATGCCACTTTACCTTGAAGAGTTAGCTGTTTGGATAACTTTGGAGTGATATCAATTCCATTCTTCAGCCAGCCAAGCTGTGGGTTGGGAATACCTTCAGCATGGCACCGAAGGCTAGCGGTCACACCTGGCTCCCTTGCCTGGCTCTCTGGATAGACTCGGATGACTGGTGGAACTGAAGACAGAAAAACAATTCTAATTTAGTGGAGAAGACCATCACCTTAATTTTAAGAAAAATAATTATAAGCAACTCTAAATACTCCTCTGGCTATATATAACAACATACAGATGTGGTATTAGTCAGATATTCGGTGCCATTCAATGAAGAGCTGTTTCATAAAATTTATGAAGGCAGAAAGAATATTCAGGGAGGAAAACCTCTTTTCACTGCTTGTGGTGTCAATGAAAAAAGCCTCAATTCTAGTTCAATAGTGTGTGGTTGAGTAATAGATTTTATTTTTTCCTTAGATTTCTTTGCAAGATAAGAATAACGTACAACCGGTAAGTTACGGTATGATGTACAGAGATTGTTATTGTCCTGTTTCACAAACCTTAACACTTCATCTCCACCTTTCCCCTCTCTTTGAAACACCTATCAGCAATCCATTTTACCTGTACAAAACCTGTTCAGGTTTATACCTGTTTATACCTGCTCAGACAGGACCTTCTGTGCCCACAATAGCACTTGCCTTCTTTACCACATGGGCACATCACTGGCTTATGTTTAAGCTGATGTCCATCAGGAGCTCTGAGTCCTTTTCTGCCAAGATGCTTTCCACTAGGTGGCCCCCAGGATATACTGGTTCATAGGGGTTGCTCCTCCCTGGGTGCAGGACTTAGCACTTCTCCTTGTTGAACTTCATAAAGTTCCTGCTAGCTCAATACTCCAGCCAGTCAAACTCCCTGTGAATAGCAGCATGACTCTCTGGTCTATCAGCCACTCCTACCAGTTTGGTGCCATCTGCAAACCTGCTGAAGGTAGAACTCCACCCCAGTATCCAGATCAATAATGAAAATGTTAAACAGGATATATATAAAACTAGTCTTCTGAGTTTCATTATTAGCAAAATATAAGAATTATTCACATCACCTTTTTCAAGGTTTGGAAATTTGCTGTTGTATATGCTTACCAACCAAAAATCTGCTACATACCACACATCAGTATTAGCAGAGAGGACATATGACATCACAGTGGACATATTCCTACTGGCAATCAATAATTAAGAGAGATTTTAAAATCTTGCTATGTAAATTTTTTAGACGAATAATTATTTATCTTATCTGTAGCTATTTATAGAGAAAACTTGCTTGAAGCAACTTCTAACAATAAAAAACTAATTAACTGTAATAAGGTTAAAGAAGAGTATTTCCTATTCTCCACAGTTTTGTTTAATGCAGCTTTACAATGTGGAATGCTTAGGTTGTGTCACAAAACACAGCTGGGCAGAGGATGAAGTATCATTTGATAATGAAAGAAGGTAAGATCAGAAGATAACTGTGTCTGTTTTGATATGAGATTAAGTATTTTCAAATGTTATCTAACTATTTACAACAAACGTCCCAGCATGTTGTCCTATTAGAGCATAGAAATGCCTTGGATTTCTGCGAAGTAATATGCAAATGTACTCTGTCTCAGAAAGAATGCAAAAATCAGTAGGTTTCAGAGGCATTTTAAACCCACTTAGAGAGGAGGATCTTTTCAAATAATGTACACAGAAAATTGTGCATAACCCCATTATGCGAACTGCAAAACTATAATAAAATAACACGGAAAAAGGTTAAAAACGTGAAAATTATGGCTGTGAGTTTCTTAGACTACCAGCTGAGAGCAAGAACATATAAAAATCAGGGATTTAAGGTTTCCATTGAGTTTCTGGAAGGGACTTTGATTTCATGGAAGTGGATCTTTTCATCTCAATCCTGACATTCCCACTACTGTTCCCCTTGAACTTCTTCCCTGTTGTGTCTCCTCCTGCATAGCAACTGTGTGTTCCATGCTAAGACCTTGCTTTCCCCACCATATTCCTCACACTGAGCCCCACTTGACTACATATTCAGTCATCTGAACATGCTCCCAGGCTTGCTCCACCTCACTTCCCAGGGTTCCGCTTTAGGCAGCCTAACTCAAGCTGCTGATTTCCCACTGCAGCACAGCCAAATAGCTTATTTCTCCACCTGGTCTCTTGAAAACCAAGGAACTCCATGTCCTTCTGCACTTCTGCACTAGTGAAGATACTTCTGCACAATAACTTTTTGCCTTTCTTGAATATGCTATCACAGAGGCCTTACTACCACCACTGTTTGGCTTGGCCTTGCCACAGTGGTGGGTCCATCCTGGAGCCACTGGCACTGGCTCCCCCAGACATGGGGAAGCTTCTAGCAACAGAAGCCAGTAACCTCACCACTGCCAAAACCTGGGCACACAAAACCACTACATGGGGATTCATGACATGTGATGTCAACAACAGTAAAGGAAAAATACCTAATGGAATAAATTTAAATATCACATATATATAGAAGTAAAATAAAAATCATATGGACAGACCCAGATTCCTACAGTGATATAGTCTCAGAATCATATAATCACAAAATTATACATGTTGAAAGTTTTAAATATTATGTAAATGCTAATAATTAGGAATATGTAATGAAATTCCTGTCCCACTAAAACTTTCTATTTTGTGTTTCTTTTAAAGTTTTTCTGAAAAAGTGTTAAATATAGATTTATTGTAATATTGCTTATAATACCATATTATTTGTATAAGAGTATACTGATTTCTTTCACTATAAACCAAGTCTTTTACAGTACTCATTAACTGTACTTTTAAGACTCTAGAAGAAGCCCATTATTCTTTACCACTATACCAGACAATTCAAAACCCCTAAAAAAATTCTAAAAATTGTAATCTTAAAAGTAAATCAGATTGATATCTATATAGTATTTGCATATTAGTCAATGTAATATACAAAAATATTTTTTCTAAAAATATATAGCAATACACAAATGGAAATTAAGAAAGAACTTAAGTCTAATTATATTGTTTTCATTGAAGCTTCACATTAGATCTTTGTGATCAACAAAGCCTCATTATCCCATTAACCTTTTGTCTGACTCTTCAGTTAATACAAGTATCATTATATTAATTAGTCATTATCACAGCTACAAGTACTGACCATCATGCCTGTGCTTAAGAAGATTATTGCTTAGAAGTACAGATCTAAACTGTGGAAGAGCTGTTCATTTGACCTTTAATCTCAATGGGTTTAACTCCATTTATACACTACATGCACAGCAAATGGTCTTGCTCACAGGACCTCCTTTTCCTATTCCTTGTTCTCCAAAATATCAATATCCAAAATTGGGTTGGAAGGTAACATTCCAGTGCCAACTTGTGGAACAGCACTTATCTGAAGTTTAAAGTGTTTTCCACATGAAAACTACAATTTCCAGACAGACACCTCATCACCAGAAAAATCTACAGTTGTCTTCCTTCACCTCTCTCAAATTATGTTTCTTCATTTTTCTAGTCTTACAGAAAACCTTATACAACTTAAGTGTAGTTTTGCCTCATTGTGTGCTGAACTGAGCCAAACACAAGGAATCCTAGTATTTTAACTGTCCCAGCTCACCTCTGCAGGATCATTTACACTTTGGGATTGGTAAGGACAGCAATATGATTTTGTTAATAAATTAGGGTAAACCGAATCCCATAAAACACATGAGGAATGTTGGTCAAGGACCATCTAATGTGTTCAACTCACCAATAACTGCAATAAACTGCATGTCAGTTTAGCCAGTATTTGCTACCTGACTTTTCAAATGACAGAAAACAATCCCAGGATAAAAATTTGATGGGGGGAAAAACATTCATGTCATTTATTAGCACAGGAAGTATACTCCACTTATATAGTGTTGGGGGTCGGGGGAAAAGAAGTCAGAAAAACAGTAATTAAAATATATGGATAAATAAACATTATAAGCCAGCTGCCCGGAGAAACACAACAGTAGCAACAACTTGTTCATAAAAGTGCAAACAAGCACTAAACCTCAAAGTAATTTAAAGTGTGAAGGATATTAACAACAGGAAAAGGGGAAAGAAAGGCTATTCAAAGAATAATAAATCATGTTAAAAGCCAAACTAATCTTGAAAGCTCTATTTCATGTGTGTATCAATGAAATATAAGAATAATAGAAAATATTTCAGCATTCTTGGATGAGATGTCAAGAAAAGTCAATTATAATAAGGGTTTATGCAACTGACTAACAATTAACAAAATAAAGAATGATAGTAACAGCAATGGCCAGGAAAGTAGGACTAGAGTATGCTTCAGGAGAGAAATAGTGCCTGTTAATGCAAAGTAAATATGGAGGAGAAGATTGAGTTCAAACATGATTCTGGATAGTACTGAGAAACAACATGAAATGACAAACCCTGGTAATTTACTGCAGAAACGGAGACTCAAAGGTAAATAAGAACATTGAAATAACATGAAAGCACAGGGTTACTCAAAGGAAGAAAAACCTTAAACCTCACTGGTGATAAAGTACAGCAGACCTTCATCGAGTTGATTTTTGGAGGAAAGAACTCCTTACAATAATTTAGAAAAGAAATTGCATATAGGAAAAACAGCTAGGAGAGGGTATGGCTGCTCAAAAGAAGGTAAAGGCCTGTCTTCAGGGAACCAGTAACAATGCAGTTAAGTTTTGCCCACGCAGAGTTCAACAATGTATTCCCTAGACCTTCAACTGATGTAGGAAAATGTAAAGGTCAAGATTTCAAATTCAGATCCCTCTAGTTAATCTAATAAAAGCATGGTTAGATTTCAAAGGAATAAATCTGAGTTTAGAAGCCTACATCAACAACAAAACCTTTAGGAAAGTGCAATTTTTTTAATCTTACATTAAATACAACATTCTTAGCACAAGAGATTTACACACCTATTTTTCCCAGTATTTTCTCCAGAATTACTAAATTAATACTGAAAACTACTTTATCTGTATATATATATACATACATATATAT
>NW_008658681.1:0-2827 GCF_000695815.1 Acanthisitta chloris
GAGCACCCAAACACTGGCACTGCACAGAAATGCATTGCCCAACACATCATCTAAGAGTAGATGAAGCCTCAGTTAAGCCATACACAGAGTGGAGACCTTCAGAGATATATAGCTGGAGATACTGGGGCACAACCAGACTGTGCAGCTGCAAGAGTTGCAGAATGGGGCTGAAGAGCTGTTTTCATTTTAGCATCACAAAAGAAATCTTCAGTGAAGGCTTAAAGGATAATAAATGGGCTTTGGTTATATTGTGACCAGGAGATTTCCTTCACAGTCTCATCCCTGGAAGTGTTCAAAGCCAGCCTGGATACTCTAGTGGGAGGTGTCCCTGCCCATGGCAGGGGTTGAGACTAGATGGTCTTTAAAGTCCTTTCCAGTGCAAACCATTGTGTCATTCTATTTATGGGGTGTTCCTGCCAAGACTAAGTGCAGTAGAAGAGAAATCATGGGAAGGCCTGTTTGAACACTTGCAAGGCAGACAGTTAAGTCGAACACCCTTGACACTGCAGAGATGAGTGCACCTGTACTGAACAGGTAGTGATGAGCCCTGAAGGAAGGATAAAACTCTGTTCCCTCCTAAACCACCCTCCCAAGCATAAGCAATGAGAGCTACTTTAACCCTTATAGTTGGTACAAGCTTCCTGCTGCCAGTGCCAGCTCTTGTGGAATATCACAGGGTTCCTTATTACCCTTCCAAGTGGCGTTAAACAGAACCTGAGATAATGATGCAGATCAGAAAAGTCAGGTTTGTTTAAACACTGTTTTCACAGGCAATATACTATTTCAATGGGTAACAAGATCTACCGAACAGGAATCTGCATGAAGGTGCCCGACAAAGCTCTGTTTTCATCCTCTGCATTGCAAGTAAGTGATTACACTGGCAATATTACAAATCAAGAGGGAACACCCAGGCACACTGGAACTTGAACACTGGAGCAAGATTTTGGCATTGCTACAGTCAAATCAAGCACTGGCCATGCTGAGGCTGGGATTTTTTGCTGGTCTCTAATGAAAAAATGGGACAAATGCAGTTTTCAGCCTTTACTTAGACTAACATGAGTCATTTAAAGATTCCAGTGGCTTCTCTGAAGCACGCTTAGCTGAAGCTCAGACAAATAAAGTGCTGATGTAGCCAATTAATGAAATACAGCCTTCATTTTACTTGTGGGTTAAAAATCAGTGCAATCATTAACCTGTTTGAAGTGCTTTGCTGAGTTAGGAGCTAAGACTTTGTAAGAAGATGAATGCAGATTGAATTCCAATAGCATTTTGCATAAACTTGATAAAGCTCGGAAAAGTAGCTTTTCTAGTTGATGTAAGTGTCCACAGCCTTGTGGAATAAAGGTAACATTTGGACTATCTGCATAAGTGACTCCTGGGTATGTGGAAGGCTTGTTTTAATGTGCTTTCTTTCACTACTGAACGCAGCCACTTGTGGGATGAAATCTGGGAAAGTGCTGAACAGAGCACAGCAACAACACCCAATAATTCAGGAAAGAAAATAAAGATGACAAACTGCAGAGAACTCTAAGCATCTTTTGAATATAATAGTCAAGATACGGATTTTGTTCTGGACACTTTGATTAATGTCTCCTACTCTCGCATAAGGTGCCATGGGACCTTTTAAAGAGCACTTTCTTTTACAGAGCCTCTAACAGCATAGCTCTTCCTAATCATCTACTGGAGTAGGATTTCAGTATTGACTTGGAAAAATACTATATACTAAATCACTAAAACTATTTTCTGGAACAGCTCACTTTTGTTTTGGTGGTCTTCCATTCAAGTAATAGCTCAGGCCAACATTTTATGACAATAGCCTGATTTCTTTTCTCTATTCAGTTTTGTTCCTAATATAATTGCAGTTTTGCCATCAAAGCAGATTAATTTTCACTGCCAGCTCACTGGCAGAGGCATCCCATTACACCACACATGAAACTCTGTTTGTGCGTGTCTGTGGGAGAGCACACATGAGGGTGTGCACAGCCGAGCTATTAAGGAATTGGCCCACTTGCCTGCTTATGATTTTAGGGGAAAATAAGTCATCTTTAATTTACTCTTGATTTCTCTCTCAAGCTATTGTGCAAGCTCAGATAACAGCTGCCCTTGGTCTAAAACCCCCTGTGTCCATTTTCAATCTCTTTCTGTGGACACCAGCCTGTTTCTTGTGCTGCTGACGCATTGCCTCGTGCTGCAACCTGTAAGCAGCAAGGAGGCCATGGGAAGAGGAGGCAGAAGCACAGGGGCACTGCCAGAAACAGAAATCTCCGGTAGCATATGGCCTCAGCACCAGTGGACAGGATCAGTAGCAGTTAGTGATGCAGCTGCCACCTTATAACAGGATACTCTAATAGACTGGATAAGAGAGCTGCAGTTCTTCTGCAACAACTCTCCATTTCACTAAATGATTAGAGTATTAAAGTCAGTGGAAGCCAGCAACAAAATTGCTCCATATACAACACACACGAAATAGGCCGTATGAGGCTTCAGATTTTAATTCTATATCTTTTATTCTCTATTCTGATTGGACAGGAGAAATCTGATTTCTCCTTTTCCTGATTTTGGATACTTATGTACCTTTTTTCTAGTGGATTAACCCCATTCTCCATCTGGAGGCCTGGGATTGCACCATATTTTCTTTGCTTTTACAGTCAGCTGGAAAATCTCCAGGCCCGAATGGGGCTGTATGTCCTTGGCTTTGACATTTGGTTTCTAGTCTCCACTAATAATCAGGGTTAATTCCTTTGCTTGTCACGATGATTTGTGGTTTTGAATTGCCCTAATTTATAGAATGCTTCTGTCTCTGCACCCTCACCCCCCCCCCCCCCCC
>NW_008658681.1:2860-5279 GCF_000695815.1 Acanthisitta chloris
CATGTCACTCTGTTTTGGAAATGTGAGAAGCACATACTAAAATAGGTATCTCTCTGATTTGCTTTTCTCTCCTATGGGAAGGATGAAAACCAGCAGTATGTAGGAACACCAGTTACCTGGTTTTATGTCTCTTCCTCCGGAGCTCAACCTCTCTCATCATCCTCCTCAAACTGGACCTTGACTTTTCAGGTGAAAACCAGAGAGATGTACTGACATCAACTTTCGCTGTGTATATGGCTTTCTTTTCATAGAATCATAGAATGGTTTGTGTTGAAAAGGCCCTTAAACACCATCTAGTTCTAACCCGACTGCAGTGGACAGGGGCACCTTCCATTAGACCAGATTGCTCAAAGCCCCATCCACCCCGTCCTTGAGCACTTCCAGGGATGGGGCATCCACAACTTCTCTGGGAAACCTGTGCCAGTACCTACCACTCTCACAGTCAAGAATTTCTTCCTAATATCTAATCTAAACCTACTTTCTTTCAGTTTACAGCCATTCCCCATTGTCCTGTCACTACATATTCTGTAAAAAGTCCCTTTCTGGCTTTCCTGTAGGCTCCCTTCAGGTACTGGAAGGTGCTATAAGGCCTTCCTGGAACCTTCTCATCTCCAGGCTGAATAGACCCAACTTCCTCTGCTTGTCCTCAAAGGAGAGGTGCTCCAGCCTTCTGATTATTTTTGTGGCTCTTCTCTGGACTCACTCCAGCAGGTCCATGTCTTTCCTGTACTGATGGCTCCAAAGCCCTCACAGCTGCCCTGCACAGTCTGGGTACTAGGAAAAAAAGCAAAATCTGCATGATCAAGCATCAACCCATAGTTTTATTAAGTGCTGTACATCTATCTTACCCCCCAAATCTCCTTCATGTGTAAAACCAAACACACATCTCAGCACAACAACCACCTTGGAATGGAGCAGACATTGCCACATTACACATAAAGATGAAATCGAAAGGTTAAATGATGAGTGTTAGACAGCCAGAGATATTAGGGTAAATAATAGCCACAAATTACTTCAGTCTCTTAGGAGCAAGAAGCATTGTGTTGCCCCTGCCAAGATGACCATTTAAGAAACAGCAGAAGAATAAGAGAGCTGTATCATGGTGAACTGAGGAGGAAAGTATGGAAATACATCTTTTAGGGATCTTTTATAGAGCATCAGATGACTGATACCAGCTGATGTGTCACAGAGCTATTTGAAAAATGCAGTGCATGGTAGATCCTCCAGATCTCCTCCAGAGGCTTCCACTAGGACAGACATTAGTCATTCAGCAAGCCTCAAATAAAGGAAATAGATGATGGGCTGAAAGTAAGACATAAATTCTCATATTAACTTGTCCTGCTTTGTAACAGGACCCTAGGATGGCAGTAAATTATTTTTAAGCCCTTTTATTCTGACAGCACTCTCTTGGGCTGTGTTCTTTTAAATGAGGATAGGTGCATGGCTTTTTTCTGAGGCAGTGGGGTATAGAGGGCAATCCTGCAGACCAGGATATTGTATCTACAGAGAAACCACCAAATGCTCACTTGCATTATGATCTGTGCAGCTGAATGCATACAACCAAATCAGTACTTTGAAAGCTGTTGGGGTTTGCTTGAAGAGACAATCCAAAGAATAGTTGTTTGTTCAGCTTCTCAGAATGCTTTAAATAAGACCCCCAAAGAGGGATACTTTGAAGAAATAACTGACCACAGGACACAGGGTAAAATATTTTGCTAATTAATATCTGAATAACCAACAGGAAAAGAAAAGATCCCAGGGTTTGGTACTATTTGTGGTGAAATATTTCAACTGAGGGATGACACAGACTGGTATGAATATTTGGAGTTTATGAGATTTAACATATTAATACTGAAAATAAGATGACTATTTCAGTGTATCTTACATATATGAGCAATTATATACTCCGCTGAAGATGGTGAATACCATACCTAAGGATGAAATGAGAGAAGAGTGCAGTTCCCCCTAAGTTAGATGGCAATTTATCTGATAGGTGCTACCCACAGAATCAAGGGTGTATCAGATGAAGGAAAATGCCAAGGTACAGTACATTTTTTTGAGCAGTTTTGGCAAGCAAAAATCTTGATGAGTGGGGAAGTGCCCAGAAGCACTGGGGAAAGTAAGACATTTGTCAGTGCTTCATAAGAAAAGTCAGACTGCGCTAGACAAAGTCTTGACTAAAACATCAATTTCTGTTCCTCTTAGAAGCAATCTGCAGCACCCAGAATTGAGGTTAAGCATTTGGGCTAATCACTTTGCAATATCCTACTGAGCTGGGAGAATTAAATTGGTGACCAGGGGAAGCTGGCTGGGAACATTAGGCTGCTTTAATCAGTAGCAATGCTATGCTACAATATTTTTTTCTGTTCTCTTTTGCCTCTTAATCTCAAACTTCCAATTTGTGCTGGTCTGGAATAGC
>NW_008658681.1:5319-18402 GCF_000695815.1 Acanthisitta chloris
TGCTTCTGGTGGAGCATATTTTGCAGGTCAGAAGGGTTGTTGCAAGCGTTTGCTCCTACAGTAAACACCCTAGAAATATAGCCTTCAGAAAACTGGGCACTGTCTAAAAATTCCTAATTTAAATGGGAAACAGCACATCACATTATGTCTCTGATGCCCACAGCCGAGGGCAGGGCAGTGGCTGAGCACTGAGCACACTCTACTTGAAGGAAGAGAACTGCCCAAGCAAGGAATTATAAGTGCTTTTGAAATGTTTAACAGCAAGGATACATGTGTTTTCTATGAACTTTAATTGGGAGAAGGGACAAAGGAATGTCTTGCATGGATGAATTCAGCAAGCCCCATCATGGTTTAAATATGTAAAGGCTACTTGGGAAAAGACAAAACACCCTCGAGTGTCAAACCAGAGGAACACGTGGAAGGGCTGCTCAGCTCAATGGCAAAAATCTCATTTTTTCACTCTGACTACTCACAGGGGGTTTATGTGATTGTTTATTTAGCTATTCAATAAATAACAAAGCACCTCCTCACACAGTTCACAGTACTTCTGCAACCACCTGGGAACCAACGACACTTTCCCAACAAGGAAAAGCTGTCAGAAGACCCGGGTCGGTTTGTAAATTGTCATACACCCCTTTGGTCAGACATTGCTATCCTTTGGCTACACAGGTTGAAAAGAGCAGAACTCGTCCCCAGAGATGCAGCCTGCTCTTTCCCATCCCTCCCCTCAGAGAAACATTTTAATTCCATAATCAATAGATCAAAATGTAGTGGCCTCTGGTTAACTGACTAGAGACAAACTACTGCCACTTAACTGTTCAAAGCACAAATTATCCAGACTACCCATTTTGCTTTTGAGCAATGGCAGAATTGGCTTTCCTAAAAAAAAAAAAGAGATTTTTTTTTCCTGAAGTTCAGGCTGGTTTTGAGTGGGACTGTGAAAAAGTTCAGTTTCTTTTCTACTCCAACTTCTGATTGGTGGTACTCCAAGCTTTCATACTGTTCTAGATACTAAACTATCTATTTTTACCACTTAATGAATTGAACTCCCCAAACATCTTGAAACAAAGCCTCAGAACTGTTAGATTTACTGTTTTTCTTTGTCATCAGGTATTTAGTAATTTCTGCCTTATAAACTAGAGTTTTAAGTTCCTGGCATGTGCAAGGAACAAAATGCAGCTAGAGCCAAAAAGCAGCAGCAGTCCTGTCAAAGAGCTCTTGTTTCTGAGATTCCCTCCTTATTTTCTACTCCTTGGATACATGATGGAGGCCTGAAGGCTGATTTTACCAGACTTGCCTAAGGCCAGCTGATACAAGAAGGCTGCTTAAATAGTGCTGTAACATTTACCCTTGTTCTGCACTAGCACTTAATACCATAGATTATAAATAGCATCTTGCCCTGTGATCAGCCTAACACACAGCTGGGAACTCCCCAGGAGCTTATAGTTAAGATCTCTAAAAACCTCTGCTAAAGAAAGCCTAAATTATTGTCTCTGCAGTCATGGGGAGATGAGTTCACAGAGCCTCTACAGCTGTTTTGGACAGGCTCCTCCTGACAAGTCCAAGCTCAAGGGGCACAGCAGCTCCTCTCCTGGCAGGATATTGCCTGTGTCCTGCCAAGCTCCCTCTGAAACACATATCTCCTGCTCTGGTGTTTTTCTAAGATGACTTGCAAGCAAACAATGGTAGTGTTGCAGCTGGGGTAGCTTGAGATGCAAATTTGGGGCAGGAGACCTAGCAAGACATATATCTTGCTGGGATGGGTATACTTGTAACTGGCTTTTGGTGCCAAACTTGGCCTTTGTTATGTGCTCTCACCTCCCTTACTCATGGATGGCAGGGCATCCTGGGAATGGATACAGGGCAGGTGTTCCCTCAGTTGGGGCAGTCCTGGCCTTTTTCCAGAACCACATCGAGAGGTGTAAAGGGAAGGGGAGACTTTACTCAGGGTAGAGCCTGGCCTGGGACTGTACCTAAATAATCAAAAGACCCCATGCCATCCCCATCAGCTGTCTGCTCTCAGCCTAGACATTCCTGAGTTACCTTTGCTTTGCATCTCACCTGCCTGTGTTTTACCCATGTACAGAAAACTCCTGGGAAGCCCAATAGGGAAACAATTGTACCCCATGCTGAGAGGATTGTCCTGCTGTGGCCTCATGGCACTGCTCTTCCCAGCACCTGGTGTCACAGTTCCATCCTTGCACCTCATGTAGCCTGCAAAAAGGCATTTTCCAGACCCATAGGTCACCTCCTCATTGCTCACTAGCACACCATTGAAGACCTTTGGATAATTTCAACAAAAACATCTTTCATGCAAGTTAATATGTAGCAAAAAGCAAGCCACACATGCAGATGTATTTTGGCTAGGGTCTCCCACTTTGTCCTGGTCCATGCTGTCTACCTTGCTGACAGCACCCTCAATCAGCTACCCTGCCTGCAGGCAGCAGGGACTGCCAAGATGTGCACTGGCTACATCCTATCAGATGCTAGTTTTCATAAGCCATAAGCTGAGACAGGGGAGATTCAGATTAGATATTAGGAAAAATGTTTTCACTGTTAGGGTGGTCAGACACTGGAATAGGTTGCCCAGGGAGGTGGTGGAGTCACCATCCCTGGAAGTGTTTAAGAAACATTTGGATCTGGTGCTGGAGAATATGATTTAGGGTTAGGGGTTACAGCAGAGTGACAGGTGAGTGGCTGGAGTTGATGATCTTAGAAGTCTCCTCTAATCTTGATGATTCTATTATTTGTGGACTAGAAATCCCAGGAAGGCTAAGGCAGTGGCCCCCACTCCTTAAATATCTGTGTTCCCCTTCTCCAGTGAGCACAGTCCCTGGGCATATCCCATGGTTTAGTCTGGGTTGTTCCTAAAAGTAGGTTTGAATTGGACCACTCTGTTTTGTAGGGAGAGGTATTAATGAGCTGTGCTATGAGGACTAGAGAACAACATGTTTTATTTATTCATTATATTTATTTATTCATTATTTTCCTTTATTAATTTCAACATAGCCATAGGGACCAGAAGTGCTCCATGAAGGCATTTCAAAACAGGCTGCATGTGGCTGGGAAGGGGCAACTTGTGCAGGCAAGAAGGGAGACTTTGTAAACTACAGAAGTTGGTGGGTTTATGTTGACAGAGAAATGGGTAGGCAGATCGCACTGCTGTTGCTGTGGGAGCAAGGAGTGCAGCATGGCTGGATTATCTGGAGGAGACCGGGTGGAATTTTCCTAAGAGTTAGGCAGCATAACGCGCTGGGACAGCAAATGACTGGAGGCAAATGATTCATTGTGCTAAGTACCGTAAAGCCAAGAAAACAGATGTCCTGGCTGGACTAAGGACAGAACAACACATTGCATTTAGTACATTTATCAATAGGATAATGAATATTTTGTTCAGATTGTTGTAAAGTTGGCGGGGTTTTTTTATGTCCTAAGACATTATAACTAGATAAAGTATGAAACCCAGCAGTAATAGTTACCAAAGTCCTTTCAGAGGCTGAGATATTAAGAGCATGAAAAATAAGACTTTAAGTCTGAATATACTGAGATTATTACCCAGTCCTGTGCAGCTGATTCATATCCATATGTTTCCATTGATAACAGTGGGATTGAATGGATCTGAGTAAATTGAATATACGGCCTGGTGATTTTGTATTGATGTAAAAAGCAAAGGGCTAAATTCAAAGTGACAAAACAAGAGAATCTTTTCTAATGTTATATGTAGAAAAAGTGCCTTATGCCTAGGGAAGGTGTGCAGTATTTGTGCTGCTGTTTTTACTCCAAAACATGCCTCTGCACATGGATGTAGTGTGGCTCAGCAAGCTTATAGCCCTGCTAAAGGTTATGACATAGCATCTGCTCTCTGCTAAATACCACTTCATTGACAAAGAAGAGTTTTGTGAAGAGGCAACTGTGTGTTTCCTCCAAGCAGCACAGAGCAAGACAGTGGCCCGTAGGGGCAAACAAAAGACTAAAGGCAATGGTCATTAGCGGAGACAGGGGAGATTCAGACTAGATACTAGGAAAAAGTTTTTCACTGTTAGGGTTTTCAGGCACTGCAATAGGTTGCCTAGAGAGGTGGTGGAGTCATCATCTCTGGAAGTGTTTAAGAGGTGTCTGGATCTGAGGCTGGAGGATATGGTTTAGGGTTTAGGGGTTACAGCAGTGACAGGTTAATGGTTCGACTTGATGATCTTAGAGGTCTCCTCCAAACTTGATGATTCTATGATTCTAAAGGTATGCAGACTTGGCATAGGTCTCCTGCAGGTGACCAGTAAGGCATCAGCTTGGCTTCTACCACAGGAATGGCTGGTGAGCCTCTGTGGGGATATTCAGACCTGCATTCTTTTGGGAAGTGTTCAAGGCAGACACAAGCATTTGTTGCACACCAAATACCATATACCCACTAAAACTAGAGAAAATATTTTCTCTAGGTGTTTTCCCAAAGGATTCCAGTTGACCAAGAAGGACAATGGCGTCCTGGCTTGTATCAACAATACTGTGGCCAGCAGGACTAGGGCAGGGATCATCCCCCTGTACTCAGCACTGGTAAGGATACACCTTGAATCTGGTGTTCAGTTTTGGTCCCCTCACTACAAGAATGATATTGGGGTGCTGGAGCATGTCCAGAGAAGGGCAATGAAGCTGGCGAGGGGTCTGGAGCACAAGTTATATGAGGAGCAACTGACAGAGCTGGAGGTGTTTAGTCTGGAGAAAAGGAGGCTTAGGGAAGACCTTATCAATCCCTACTGAAAGGTAGGAACTACCTGTAAGGAGGCTGTAGCCAGGTGGGGGCTGGTCTCTTCTCCCAGGCAGCAAGTGACAGAACAAGAGCCTCAAGTTGCACCAGGGGATGTTGAGACACGATATTAGGAAAAACAGGTTGCCCAGGGATGCAGCTGAGTCTCCATCCCTGAAGGTTTTTAAAAGATGTGTAGAGGTGACACTTAGGAACATGTTCTAGTGGTGTACTTGGCAGTGCTGGGTTAGCAGTAGGACTTGATTATCAGAAAGGTCTTTTCCAACCTAAAAAATTCTATGACTCTGCTATTGACATCCCACAAAATACCTGGAAAGCTGCATTTTTGGGGTACCAGCACATGCTTAAGTCCTGTGTTCCAGAACATTCTCTACTACTGTATTGCCCAGATTCCCGGTCAGGGTACAGATCTCTCCTGGCTGGGCCACCAAAGCCTTTTTTCACCCGTTTGAAACTGCCAGACACTCTCAGAGTTGTGGGACACTAGAGGTTTTGGTTTTACATGTGAAGCTCTTGAAGCCATTTTGTAAGCAAAAAGCCATTGTGAAATGGCCTGTGGGATCCACTATGCCTATTGCTCATGTATTTACCTCTTGTTGAACAAATCAGAAAGGATATTTTCCCTAAGGAAAGAAGCACATGCACACACTCACCCTTATTTTTAAGTACCAAGCAGACACAAAGCTTCCCATGTTGTGAGTGTTATTGCTGCCACATGTTCTAACGAGAGTACAAGAAAGAAATGCAAGCCTGTGAAGCTTGCTTTTGTCTCAAGTAGATAGTTACTTTAATTGCACAGCACGTACTGACTTCAGTCCTCTCTGTTCAGCTCACGCTGATCCATTGCTGCGTAACTGGCAGGTCTGTCTGAACATGGGCATGATGGCTGTGCTCTTTCTCTGGTCAGGAACTGGAGTCAAATCACTATACAGTGATAGCAATCTTAAAATAATAAAAATAAAAGGAAGAAATGCAGATGATCAGGTTTTTGCGGGGGGGATGGGGGAGGTAATGACGGCTAAAGAAGACTGTGCATTAATCACTCTCCATACTACTCCTGAAAGTATCTTACCAAGGCATTAATTTTAATCTTTACAAGTTGAACAATTGCTGCAGGGTGTATTTAACTTTTCACCTCCAGTGAAGCAGCCCATTCCCAGAGTTAAAGATCTCCCTGTTTATGCTTTCTGTGGAATCTCACTCCATTTCATCTCTGCAGTGCACTACGTAGTTAGCTCAGCTGGTAAAGAAAGCAAAAAAAGAGAGGGGGAAAAGAGATCCCTGTCAGTATCATGGGTTGTTTTTTTCACTTGAAAGGGAATCTTTGCCCCTTTCATGACTTGGTGTGTTTCATGAATCTCGTCCCCTTGACAGAGCATTCAGGCTTCAACAAAGGAGCTGCAGCTCTCACTAAACAAGGACAACTTGTTTAAAAGCCTTCCCTGTCCTGGAGAAGCTTGTCACTTGTGTCTGCCTAAAGATATGTCAAATTGGGTTAACTGCTGTCTTGTTATTATTGTAAACTGCACTGTCTGATAATCAGACTGGTTGAGATAAGCCAGTCTGCTGAACAGGCAAAACACTGTGAAATCCCACTTCAGGACAGATTATAGCAAAGCAGGGCATTCTTTCAAATGAAAGTCTCCAGATGGAATATTGGCAACTGTAGGCAATGTGACTGGCAATACCCAAGACGGACTGATCATCAGCATCATATGACATTGTTTTCTGCCTTTCTCAAGGGTTTCTGAATGTGGCTGTCAATCCCCCTCCTGCAAGCCGGGTGGTTGCCACCAGTATTTGGAAGATTAGGATCTGCCAATGGCAAACCATTTTAATTCCCTTGCAGATAGACCAAAGCTCAGACACCAAGCAGAAACCCAAGTTCCAGGGTCTCAAAATAGCACACAGATATTGGGTTAGGATTAGCATCTCTCAGGCTGCACATTACAGCTCATGCATTTGGGGACCTGATCCTTATTTCTTCTTTCTCCCTCCACCCTCTTTTGGGCTGAATATTCAGGAGTGCTTTTCCGCCATTTGAGATGGCCAAGTAAGGGATCGGGTTTCCAAGCGAGCTCATTCAGGGTTGTATAATGTGGGCCACATGCCTCTGAAAATCCATCAGGAATACATGGGCCACAAAATGCAGGGCAGCGCATGTGGAGAATGGCAACTTGAGTATGTGATGACCTGGACATACCTCTCCCATTCCTGTTTAAGAAACATCCTGTATATGACAAGATGGGACATTGCTTCCAAAAATAATGCTTCAAAGACAGCAACAAAAAAAGGCAACTTGAGCCACAAACCTAAGTAATTTATTTGAGCTTAGGGAATAAAAACTTTTCCCAGTAGGACCCATCACATTATCATGGAAACTATTTCTGCCAACAGGAGTGCCTCTCCTTATGTCCTCTACAGTGAGTGGAAAAAAGGTGAAGGGCACCATCAGAACCTTCCCTTGGCCTTGCTGTACCCACAGATGCCTCCTTGGATGTTGAAGGATTAGGCAGGTAGGAGCTGTTCAGGCCCCTCTTCTGTTTAGACTTCCATCAGGTGGTCTTCCCTTGCTCTTGAAACCTACCTGGGTACAGCCTAACTAGACCCTTTAGAAAAAAAACACCTCAAATGCTTAATAGTTTTACCACTGCGCTCAATGGCCTTGCCAGTCCTGAAGTGGTGGGTCTAGCAGTAGACAGGCTAAATGGACTGCAGCAGGGTGATACACCTGCACCCCCCATGTGCAGAGTTCTTCTCTGCCCTTTTGATGCCTTTCATCCTGTGTATGACAAACTTGAGGTGCCTGCAGTAGGTTGTGAAGGTGATGGAGAACTTCTCTGTGCCCCTGGTGGCCTTGGCTCCCTAAGCATCAACCATACAGATGGTAAGCACAGCTGGCAAACCTTTGCATTAGTTTCCATCTTCATATGGATTAGCGGTCTGAGGCAGCTGTTAGTCCTGGTGTGCAGAAATCCCTGTCCATGCTGGTGTCCCTACATCTGATTTCTCCTGTGCAATTGTTCTGCTGCAGTTGGACATCTGTGGTCACAAACATCTAAACTACTCTCCTCCCCAGGGCACTAAAATCTGGGTGCTAAAATACCTCTGGACTAGCTGTGAACAAGATAACTTCTAGTTGGTAACCAACACCTTCTGTCCATGCAAGACATTACTGTTAAAGATTAAACTCCCACTTGCTCTGTCACAGCAGGAGGATTCCAGATCATTGCATTTCTTACAGATTAAATCCAGTGATGAACCCAGAATACCTTGGCATATGAGAGCCTGTGAACAGGAATGTTCTTGCTGCTCCCTGGGATTGTTGGTTCGGCAAGGAATAAGGTCAGTTCATTCCCCTCCCAGGGAACAGGGGATTTCACTCTGTTGTCTTTAGAAAGACGTGCAGAAAATTTTTGAAAATACATTTTGGAGGTAAACTGCAGAGTGAGTAAGAGATAGAAAGAGGGAGATTGGGAGAAGGCACTGCTTGACTGGAAAGTTGAAACAGTCAGAAGAATGACATAGCTGGCAGTGTCATTGGGTGTGGACGTAGGTGTGCATGCTTATGTCACACGTATAGTTTCTTGACTTTATCCCCATTCACTCCCAAATAAGTCAGAGATTTTTCTTGTGCTGTGTGGAGACATTGTGCCTGCTGTCTCATTGCCGTCTAGCCTGTGTGAGCTTTATTATGGCAATGTAGACCTAAGCAGAGAGCGCTGAGGCTGGTTCATGACTGCCTTATGGGCCAGTGTGGTGTGCCACTAAGCATCATTGCTGCCAGCACAGTGAAGGGCAGTGGGTGCTGAATGTGCAGTGACATCAGTGTTGGTGTTTGAAATGGGGAAAGACTAACTACTTCCACAGCTTGAAAATATTATCTTAATTCAGAGGCTCTGTTGATTTGCTTGTGTAAGAGAGCTGTGCTCTCACTATGTGAGATGTAGTGTGGTGTGGAAGACTGCACACAACAACTTCCTTCTTCATCCACCTGGGTCATTTGTTGTCTGGGGCTAGACCCTTAGGGCACTCAGCAGCACCCCAGGAAGAAATGTCCCCAGCCAATGTGCAAACAACACCTTTCAAGCATGAAAAAGTGATTTGCAACATCAAACATGCAAACTTCAGCCTGCTGTGTAGACCCTTTCTGATCTGGTCACTAGGGGGTATATTGCTTCTTTGTGTGAACATTCTGCTCGCATACTATTAATACGAATTACATGTTTTTGCACCAAGAGAATAATACAACCCTAAGGAAATTACAAATGGCCCTGAAAGCTTTCACTGCATCACCACTTTAACTTCTCGAATTCTAACAGTCTCTCAAAGCTTGGAAATATTTTATACATAGGTATGCTGTAAGTCCTAGAACATGTCTCAGTAAGGGTGCTCAAGATTCAGAGTTTGGGATTGGCTTTTTCTCTTGATGTAAGTCTGTACCAACTTGCCACACTGTAATGGTTGAAAATCAGGTCTGCAACAGAACGTTTGGGCTGGGGTCTCTTTATACTCCATCTCGAAGAGCACAATGGAATGACTTTGAAATATGAAAGCCTCAGCCCTTCAAAGAGGTGAATTCATCAGATATTTGTCCAGAGGTTGTGGAAATGCTGTGTAATTTATTTTAAAAAGTCTAAGTGTTTCTAGAATAGGGACATCCAGAGGATCTCAATTCACTTTGCATTCTCCTCTTCAGTGTATGTCCATCTACCTGCTCAAGACAATAATTTATCTGTTAGAGCAGTGATTCACTAGCCAAGAGACATAGCAATAGTCTGAATTCCCTAACCATGCTAAACTACAGTTAACACATGAGACTTTTTTCCTCTCCCTCCTCTCCTTGTCCTCACAAGGTTGGCAGCTCAGACTTGGAACTTATAGCAGAGGACCAGAGGAAACCTGTTGGTTCTTTTCACTGAACATGAGACCAGAAAAGGCAATCCAAAGCTACAGTCAAACAAAATACTCAAGCAAGTGCATGGTTAGCAATTTTGCTTCAAGATGTTGAGGCTGGTGTGCTCTCACCTGCCAGTGGTACCTCAACACAGTATAGAGCAATGCCCTGTTGTCCAGGTCAAGATCCCAAACTCAAGAGAGGTGTCTGGGCAGATCAGAGTCTTGCTAGCTCCGATGCAGCAACACACAGGCACATCTGTGCTACTGACCTTACCCAAACTACATGCAGACAGTCTGATTATCTCTGCTTTCCCCCATGACAGCTCTGAGATGGGAACTGTCACAGCACCACACTGATCACTGTGTCCCCTTGAATACTCATGATTTGATGTCATGTCTCAGGGAAACACTGCAATTCCAGGGGGGCACTTTACCAGGATGGAGTAAAGGTTCGTACTGGTTTTGCCCTCTTTTCCATGTCATGATGGAAACTCCTGTTTTGATGTGACGCCTGTTGCCCATTTAGATCAGGACAAGGTTTCAGCTTTTGGAAAGTACTTTTTTCACCCATCACATCACCTTGGACGTGCAATGAGGGAGGTTCCCAAATGCATTACGGTAACATTTGGTTGTTGACCCCATGATATATGCAAAAGCTACAGAATAAAGGTTCAAAATCTGTAAGACAAAGCATCAAATTTATTCGATGCATTTTTGAGTTAACCTCATGATTCTGGCTCACAAGGTCCAGATATTTGGGGCTGGCAATGTATTCAAGCCTCTTTCTGTGCCCTCTACTCCCTTTGCCTTTCACTCCCTCTCCAGCCCCACTTTAACAGCTGCATTAAGAGTATTTAGGAATTTGCCACTTGGGCTTTCTGTTGTTGCTACAATCATGGTTAGCTGACTTTGGGGGGCAGGGGGTAGCAGCCTTATCACAAATTTCCATGGCTATTTTTAAGCTGCATGAATTGCCAATAAACCATTAGCTGCCGATTTCTGAGTTGCTGATTTGTCAGCTTGTTCATAAGTAGGAACGCAAACTGGCTCCATTTTTCCCAATTCTATTTTGCATGCTCTTATCCTCTGATGTGGACTAGGGCCCCCGCTATAACTCAATTTAATTTGAAGCAGCCATCCCATTAGGACTGGAAACCTGACCACTGAGTCAATTATGTTCAGAACATTTTAAAATCCTACTCTGTCCTGGTACTAACCCTCACAATGGCTCCATGCCACACACTGGCAAGATGCAGCAGGCAATGAGAGTAAACATAATGCATTTTTTTAAGATGAGATGTGTTTCCTGGGGGAATTTAGGTCAGATCCTGATCGTAACAGAATCCGGTCTAGCTCCATGGGTTTTCATGGCAACATTATGAAATTATTTGTCTAAAGTGAAATGAAAAAAGTGTTTTTGGAGGTGGACTTTAGGCCTTAGAATTGTTCACAGAAAGTGCAACTTGCCCCAGCACAGGAGGTCTGTCCAAATGCACTGGGCCATGAGAAACAGCTCAAGAGGCAGCAAGCCAGTAGTCTTTCTGTTCATAAGGAGAATTAAACAAAAGAAGAATTGTGAAAGCAATGAAGTATTTGAACATATTCTGATTTATCTCTCCCAGCCCTTGGTGTTGCTAAGAGGAATCTTTAATACACATTTCTAGTTAAAATATTTTGTACCCCTTGATAAAAACAAGATTGTTGAAACCACTGCAAAAGACAAACCAAAACCAACGTGAAATTAGTGACAAGGAAGTACTTTTTCACACAGCAAATGAGCAGAACTCATTGTCACAGGATGTTTTATACCCCAGATGTATAAAAGGTAAAAACACCAAAATCCTCTACTAAGGTTTCCTGATGAGCTGGATGTGACCTCTGGCTCAGGAAATCATCAAACCACTGATGGTTGGACTGTGGGCAAAAAGCTCATCAAGATTTATGTTTCCCCTTGACAGCTGTCAATAGCCACTGGCAGACAGGGTACTGGGATAAATGGACCTCTCTTGACAGTGTGGATGCTTTATATTCTCCTGAGAAAAGGATGGAGATTCTGATGGAAAGCTGGTCTTCCTTTGTGGCTCATGGTGAACTTTTGTAGTATCAGAGCTAACCAATTTGTTAAATTATTACACCTCTTTTTTAATATTTAAAATTAATTTTCAGAACCAATGTATCAGTGATTTTTACCATGAACAAAAATTCAGTTGACTCTCTAACTTCAGAATCAAGGAGCACATTCATGGTTACATTTCTTAAACAATTTGAAGTATTCTTTCTCCACAAAAGAATAAGTTTTAGATAATTTTCTTTGTTTGTTTGTTAAGGAAGCAAGTATTCTAACTCTAAAAACTTTAGGGGTTCTGGTCAGAAAGCCACCAAATGCCCAGGTTGTCTTACTCTGTAGATATGCCATATCATGACACCTTTGAAGAGAATTCTTGCATGTCAGTGTGGATCTAAACCTTAGCCTAAACTCTGTGTTATCCTGATTAGTACCATAAAGAAGATTATTCCTTTTCTCTCTGCTAATGACCTATCTATACAAATTTTGCACGGTACCCTCCTATTTATCTGCTGTAGGAAATTAGACCTCTATAAAGACTTCAGTGGTGAGGTTTTAGATATGAATGGCCTTTTACTGGCAGATGTGATTTTCCTAAGTGTTTTTTACTCTGATAGTCCTTTCAAGGGATGGAGATCCCTTCAGGTTTTGGCATAGTTCAGTTCCCTTTAGCATGAATGTATAGGAAAGTTTTCCAAAGCTAAAGATTAAATTATGCCATAGCCTCACTGACTAAAATGAATAAAAGAGAGTTAACTTGGCATCCTTTTCTGTTTTTCAATAATCTTTGCTGAGCTTAATTACCTGTAAATTATATGACTCCAGGGCAGGTTAGACAATAGAAAGGAAACCAAGGCAATATACACTTCTCTGTTAGCAATCACAATAGTGATCAAGCAGCCTGATTAATTTTGACTTGGCAACAGGAAGCAGCTGGCATTCAAAATTCTCCAGCTTGTTTTCACCATGTCTCTGTGACTCAGACCTACTGCAGAGCATTTCCATTCAGACATCGACAATAAGGACTGAATAATCCTTCTTCATTGCTGGGGAGGGCAAAGAATGGGCAGTGAATACCACACTCAACGCTGTGTGGAGAGAATGGGGGAAGGACCCTCTCCTAGTTTAAGAGACATGATGTAGCACATGGGCACATGGTTTAGTGGTGGGCTTGGCAGTGATGAGTCAATGGTTACACTCAATGGTCTTAGAGGTCTTTTCCAACCTAAATGATTCTATGATTCTAATGATGCTGGGCAGTGGCATGGCTGTCACTGCCAACAGGGATTGGGGCACAGCAGGAGATAGTGGCTGACGCACTGGCTCCTTAGAATCATGGCATCATCAAGGTTGGAAGAGA
>NW_008658681.1:18418-22107 GCF_000695815.1 Acanthisitta chloris
ATAACCCTGCCACTCTGCTGTAACCCCTAAACCCTAAACCATATCTTCCAGGACCAGGTCCAGATGCCTCTTCAACAATTCCAGGGATGTTGACTCCGCCACCTCCCTGGGCAACTTATTGCAGTGCCTGAACACTCTTAACAGGGAAAAAACTTTTTCTAACACCTAATCTGAATCTCCTCTATCTCAGCTCATGGTCATTCCCTCTAGTCTCCTCATTGCAGGCATGGCAGGAGAGATCACCCCTAACCTCTCTACAACCCCCTTTCAGGTAGTTGTAGAGAGCCATGAAGTCAGGCCTGAGCCTGAGCTGCCTCTTCTCAAGGCTAAACAAACCCAATTCCCTCAGCCCTCCCTCATATGGCATGTTTTCTAGACTTTTTATGAGCCTCATCACCCTTAGTTGGACTTGCTCCAGTGCCTCAATGTCCCAAAACACCATCCTGGTCTCCTTTCCACATAGTGTCCCCCAAACTCTAGAGGGAGAACATGACCACCACCACTACTATAATAAATTCTTTCCATTCTGCCTGTACCCATTCCCTGCTGACTCAGAGCTGTGAGATTTGACACAGTATTTCATGCTTACCATAAAATATGAAAAGGGCAATGATCTGATTTCCAGGTCTGAAAAAACTCAGTTTTAAACAATGGAGCATTGAACATTCAAAGAGACCATGCGGGCTGGAAACTCGTGGCTTCTTTTGCTGAAGAACTGGGAGCTTCCCTGCCTTCATCCTTGATTAATGAAAGACATTTATTGCACATCCTGGCTAGGTGTGGGCCTCACACCCTTACACTACCCTGGTTAATAGGAAGGCTGGTTTATATCACTTTGTAGAGCTCTGAAATTTTCCCAAATCTCTCCTCCTCCCTCATGTCTCTCCTAAGAATTCCTTTGAAGTAATTTAGCTTTGAATCATAGAAACATAGAATTTTAGGGGTTGGAATGGACTCTATATATCATATAGCCCAAATTCTCTCTGCTATGGGCAGGGACACCTCCTCATCAGACCAAGCTGCTCAAGGTCTCATCCAACCTGGCTTTGAACTCTGCCGGGACTGGGATATCCACTACTTCCCTGGGCAATCTGTTCCAGTATATGGAGAATATTAGTGAATATAACTTTTCCTGAGGGTGTGATGTAAGCAAATGTTGGTCTGTGATGGTGTGACTGTAGCTCTGGCTGTCCTTTGGCCAGAGCAGTGAATCACCCAGTCAGTGTGTGCTGATGAACTCCATGCACCACAGTCCTTCCTTTTCCTTCATGCAGTCTCTGCTGGTGTCATCTGCCTGCTCCAGGCCTGTGCTCCACTAGAAAAGACTTTTCTGAGCCTTCAGCCTCACCTCACTGCTGCGGCAAGGCACTGGGCACTGGAGTGTGGGGAGAAAAAAGAATAGCAAAAATAAATCACTGCTTCAGAGCAGGCAGTGATGAGGTGGGTGCTGACCTCCACCTCAACAAACCACTTCAGTGGTTTGCACCTGGAGAATGAGCCCCTGCCTCCCCCCTTCACACTGTGCCCAGGGGGGTGATTGTGTTGCAGTTTGCAGGTGTTCATCTGTGGTACCTCGCATGCTGGGCCTGGTTCAGGGAAGGGAGTTGCTTAACTCTTCTAACTCCATGGGGTGCCTCAGCTCTTACATTGTCAAAAAGGCCTTACATTTTTTTCAGTCACTCTCACAGTCAGCAGTCCATACGTAGATGTGGGCAGTGAGGCTCAGGATCTGACTTGGTAGGATGCCCAGGTGCTGTGGTGGTTGGGGTTGACTCCAGCACGGTCAGGTGCTGCTGGCCCACCTAGTCCTGCCTCTCTGTTTTCTGCTCAAGTCATGCACACCAGAAGCAATTTGGCACTGTGTCTGCTCCCAGTAGTAGTAGGGGCTGAGTATAGTCCCCCTGCACCTGCAGCAACCACAGCATGTGGCTGCCCTTGGCTGGGAGAAATGGCATTCTCAAATATCTGGTTTCCTTCCAGGTTGGGCCCCTTTTCATCGACATGAGGGCACTGTGCCCTCAACAAGCATTTACTTTAAAATGCATTTAAACAAACCAGCCCTGCAAAGTTCTCCATGGCTGGCTGGCACCTGGCTCCCCTCCAACAAACACGGTGGGACGAAAGCAGTGTTGATGGGCCTCTTCCTTTACATCCTCAAAGGTCTTGTCCCTTTGACAAATGAGCTCCTTGCAGCAGATGGTGCAGAAAAGGACTGTGATACAGTGTGAGGAAGGGTAGAGTGAGTAGCCAGAGATGGAAAAAGGGGTCTTGGAGAAGGATACATATGCCCTTTCGAAATAGAGATCAGACTGTTTATGGAAAAGAGCTATGGAAACTGAGCATGAATGTGGAGAACCAGGTGCTCAGCTTGCCATTACTCCACACTGAGCTGGGAGAACACGACAGCTGGAGCACCAGTATTGCAGGGAGCCTTCTGGGACCTGCGGGCTGACGCATGCACTGACCGTGCAAAGCATCTTCACTCACTGGTGTCATGGGCCACAGTTTGCTCTGTATGAAGATCAAATGTCCTGAATCATTGCAGAGTACAGCCTTGACTCTGACAATTTTATCCTTGT
This sequence comes from Acanthisitta chloris, assembly GCF_000695815.1. Lineage (NCBI taxonomy): Eukaryota > Metazoa > Chordata > Aves > Passeriformes > Acanthisittidae > Acanthisitta > Acanthisitta chloris. Next base: position 20,998 of record NW_008658681.1, read on the forward strand.
GGTTTATTACTGTAGGTAGTACTGCACTTGCATAGTGAGTTGATGGCAAGCTGGATTCAGTGGGCTTTCTCTCCTTTTCCAGGAGCGTAGGTATGTTGGCAGTTCTGATTAGGCAGTGATGGGAGAGTTAGTCCATATTGCTAACCGGTGAGTGGGTTGCTTCAGGATACATAGGGTGAGGGGCTGTTCCCGTTTTTCAGTGTGTTTCTATCCTGCTGGGTGTTCTTTTCTTTAGTTCCACCTTCTCTATAAGCATGACAGCCCTAAGCAGTCATGAACATGACTAAGAGATGCCTAAAGCATGCAGTTTGCTTTGAAATTGCCACAATAAAAGTCACTCTGTTGCCTTCATTTACTTTTTAAAAAGCATGGTTGTTTTTTAAAAATAAATTTCAGTCATTCTGAGAGTATGTTTGGAACCACTTTTGCTTTCTTACATCCATTCTTCTCTAAGAAATGTAGAGGTACAGAGGAATCTTTATTTCTGATGACATAATGCCATACTTTTCTCAATATACCAAACTATGGCAAAGACCTATGGTCACACTGGGAGACACAGTAACACCAAATCTCTTGTGCTGTATTTTGAGAGGTACCACTAAGTTAAAACTAGACAGATGCCTTGTCCCTCCACAACACAGGCTGAAAGCTTGACCTTATGTGCAGCCAGAGGCCCATGTTTGAAACATGCAGGTAGCTACTCTGAGGTGTGCAGAAATACACAGCAGGCAGGACACCTGGGAAGTACCAAGCTGTCAGCCTCACCTCTGTGCCTGGGAAGACCATGGAACAGCTCCTCCAAGAAGCTATGCTAAGGCACATGGCAGACAAGGAGGTGATTTTGGACAGCCAGCATGTCTTTGCTAAGGGCAAGTCCTGCCTGCCCAATCAAGCGGCCTTCTATGATGGGGTGATTATGTCAGTGGAAAAGGGAAGGGTTACAGATGTCATTTATCTGTACTCCTGTGTACTGGGTGGCAGTGTGGGGGTAGCCAATGGTATGTATTCTATTGTCAGTCTCCACAAGCTGTTAAAGTAGGTGGGGCAGTGATCTTCATCGCCCCATGCCCCCCTCCCCGCCCCGGCTCTCTCAGGGGGCTGTCTCTGTTT
>NW_008658682.1:0-1972 GCF_000695815.1 Acanthisitta chloris
TCCAACAGTTCCATGTCCTTCTTCTGTAGAGGACACCAGAATTGTGTGCGGTATTCCAGGTGGGTCTCAGGAGAGCAGAGTAGAGGGGGAGAATCACCTCCTTTGACCTCTTTTTGAATTACAGAATTTATAATAAATATAGAAATAAAAATCTGGATTTGTAAGCATAAATACAATTTTCCTAATATCACAAGCCATGTAAAATCCTCCCAAAGGATCCAAAGGCATAGAGGATCCTGTTCACTAAGATCAAATTCTAAGTCTTTCTCCTCACTGCTGGTTTTAGATGACTGGGAGAAGGAGGGAACAAACAGCATAACATTTGTTTTGCAGAAACCTCACAGATTTGGAGGGTTTTTTAATTGATTTGTGAACACTTGAATGGTAAATTTAAGCCTCCTAGTGCTCAGCTTGGTTTGCTCACCTTTGTGGGCCTCCTAGAAATGGTCCACAGGTCAGAGTGTCTGAGACGCAAAAAACATTACACTGAAGCTTATTGTCAGAAGGTACATAATGTCCATTTGTTTGCATAAAGACTCAGTTAATGACTGAATTAAGTGAGTAATAGTTCTGTTCTGGGGGAAATGCCCTAACAGTTATGTCCAAGTTAGTGTTGGACTAGAACACCTAGAAGGATGAGCAACCAAATTCTCTGTGTCCCTCTAGCAGTTTGGTGTTTGTTTGGGATTACAGTTGCTTTTAAACATCTGCTGTGTGTTTGCCATAAATTTTGTGAGTGGTACCAGCCCTTCAGCTGAAATCTATGGCTACACACTTTAACCTGTTCTAGGATTAGGCTTATTTTATCCTTTTGTGCAGAGAAAACTGGAATTTAGGCAATGCTTGTTTGTCCTGATGAAACATGTTTGCCTATAGCTTATCTCTGTTGATTATATTAAAGCATAAAACAAAAATGATGCACTCTCCTTGCTGTTTCCTCTAGAGTATTAGCCAGAAGATTGTGTTGCTATTTATCTGTACTGCTGTGCCTCTCTATCTCTGCAGCCAGTACTCAAGTGTGTCATGAATTCTTTATCCAAGCAGCTTGGTGGTGGCTTACGAGTGATGAAAAACAGCTTCCTTTACGCAAATATCCATCTTTGTTAGTGCTGTCAGGCAGTGAGTGTGATGTTCAGGGTGTGCAGGCCAATCTGTGCCTAGCTGATAATGTAATCTAATTCCTCCCAAAATAAATCACTTGCATCTTTTCATCTCTAGCCATCAGATGTACCTAAGCTAAAGACAACAGCACATTAGGGACAGCATGTGTGGGTTTGGAAGGAAGATCAGTGGCTAATTGGAAATTAAACCTTTGGGTTTGCCACATTTTCTGATAGACTGACTTGCTGAAGAAGGTCGTGATGGGATTGTGTGTTGTTGCAGAGACTCCCACAGATAAAAGAGTGAAAGAGCTCTCATTTGGTTCATGCAATGCTTTGAAATATTTGTGGGCCATTTACAAGGCCTTTTCCTGCAAACCTTGATGCACAGTAGTGGTGAAATTTGGTTTTTAGAAGGTGTCAACAAAAGATGCACGTTTTTTTCATAAATGTCTTTTATTTATTTTATTATTTAATTTCCAGAAGTGAAGGGAATGGCATTTTTTGTTTTCATAGATGACGTGCCACAACACAGACTGAACTTTTCCCTACCATGTATCATAGAATCATCAACTAGGTTGGAAAAGACCTCCAAGATCATCGAGTCCAACCCTATCGTGGTTACTAGACCATGGCACTAAGTGCCATGTCCAATCTCATCTTGAAAACCTCCAGGGATGATGAATCCACCACCTCCCTGGGCAGCCCATTCCAATGCCTGATCACTCTCTCTGTGAAAAATGTCTTCCTAATAACCAGCCTAAACCTCCCCTGGCAGTCTGTGCCCTCCTGGCCTACTGCTGGTTGCCTGGGAGAAGAGACCAACCCCCACCTGACTCTGACCTCCTGTCAGGGCGTTGTAGAGGGTGATA
>NW_008658682.1:2030-8405 GCF_000695815.1 Acanthisitta chloris
ATTTATGCTCCAGTCCCTTCACCACCCTCATTGCTCTTCTTGCATTGATATATTTAAGATGTTATTGCTATGTGCTCAAGCTGAAAAGATGGGTAATAGTTCTAATCATAGGGAAATACCACAACTTTGTACCACCAATGCCACACGATTCCAGTCTTTTTGATAATCACAAGATGAGAGAGAGAACCTTCTCCTTCCATGTATCCCTTACCAATGTGATGTTTCTGCAGGCATTTCCAACCAAGGCCAAGTCATTTCAATGCCTTTTTACCCTGAAAGATCTCCTTCTCCTGTCATTTAAGCTGGTCAAAATCTGGGTGTCATCCAACCCACTCTGCTTGGCTCAGGACCTGCTCCCTCAACTGGTTTATTGCCAAGTCAGGCAAGTGGTGGTGCCTCTAGATATGGAGATGTTCAGAAATGCCTCTTGAGGCTTCTGGAGGCTCTGTCAGCTGTGGAAGTGTACTTTGGGGTAGATCAGTCTGCCCATCCCCTACCCACTCCAGAGCACTAAAGCCAAGCCCTTCATTTCTGATTTGCTTTGCTGAACACATATGACCCTCTTCAAGCAGCCTCAATATCCTTCTTCCATTGCCTCAAACTGTCAATATGTTGAATATTTGTGTATCTTCACCCATCTTTGCATGATTATAGTTCAGCTTATAATGGTTTGGTTGTATGGCTGAGGTATTCTTCCTTCAACATAATAAAACCAACAGTTTTCTGTTGTTCCTCCCAGACCAAGCAGGACAAATCTGTTCAGACCTCTCATATATCCTGTGCTACATCCCCATTGCTGAAGAAATACAATGACTCGTCATAGATTCTTTCTTTTAATCTCAGTTAATGAAACTACCTATTTAAGGAGTTCCTTTGTTATTAAAAATTTGCTGTCTGAAGGCTGGAGGTGGTGACACCTTGCTGAGTAGACTTTAGACACTAGCTCCATAATCACAGAACAGTTAGGGTTGGAAGGGACCTCTGGAGTTCATCTAATCCAACCTCCTGTCAAGGCAGGGCCACTCAGAGCAGGTGACACAAGGACATGTCCACGTGGGTTGGGAATGTCTCCAGAGGAGGAGACTCCACACTCTCCCTTGGCATCTGTCCCAGTGCTCTACCACCTCCATGGAAAGAAGTTCTTCCTCATGTTAAGGTGGAACTTTAATTTATGGTCATTCCTGCCACTGGGCATCACTGAACAGAGTCTGACACCACCCTCTGACACCCCTTGGAGATATTTGTGTGGATGGATGATATCCTCTCAGCCATCTCTTCTCCAGACTAACTAGGCCCAGCCCCAGAGTCTCTCCTTACCAGAGAGATGTTCCAGACCCTTCATCACATTTGTGGCCCACTGGAAGTAACTCACATCTAGATTACTCCACATACTCCTTAATTCTCTTTGTGACAAATCTGTTATCTTGCTATGAACTGGAGGACTCTAAGGTATTTCTTAGGCTTATTGAATGTGTACTCAAGTTTACTGGAGCAAAGTTCTGTTATCTTAATTGTACAGTTGAATTAACTCATTCTTTCCTTGTGTTCCAGTTTAGACTTGGATCTCTGAAGCTACACAAAGTTCCAAGTCCTGCAGAGGTGGTTAAGGAGCTCATAGGTTACTGCCTGGACAGCATGGGAAAACTGCAGGCAAATAATGAGCATTTGCAGAGAGAAAATGAAAGGCTTTTCAGGCACTGGAAGGATGTGGAGAAGAGGTAAGTTTCAAAGTGAAACTCATCAAAGGAAGCACACAAGTTTTGATGCACTTGACAGGTGTTTTGAGCTCAGTTACCCACAGCCCATGTACTTGTCAATCTCCTTTCTTTGTCAAAGATACAACTGATAGTACAACTCTGCAATTAAAGCTTGCTTTGGCTTTATGAATCATAGGATCATAGAGTCATCAAGCTTGGAAGAGACCTTTCAGATCATCATAGACTCATAGAATAAACTGGATTGGAAAAGACCTCCAAGATCGAGTCCAACTCTACCGTGGTTACTAGACCATGGCACCAAGTGCCACATCTAGTCGCATCCTGAAAACTTCCAGGAACAGTGAATCCACTACGTCCCTGGGCAGCCCTTTCCAATGCCTGATACTCTCTCCGTAAAAAATCTCTTCCTAATATCCAACCTAAACCTCCCTGTGCAGAGCTTGAGTCTGTGCCCTCTTGTCCTTCTGCTGGTTGCCTGGGAGTAGAGACCAACCCCCACCTGACTCCAACCTCCTTTCAGGGAGTTGTAGAGGGTGATAAAGTCTCCCCTGAGCCTTCTCTCCTCCAGGCTGAACAACCCCATCTCCCTCAGCCTCTCCTCATGGGACTTGTGCTTTAGTCCCTTCACCAGCCTCGTTGCTCTTCCCTGGACCTGCTCCAGCACTTCAATATCCCTTCTGACCTGAGGGGCCCAGAACTGAGCACAGGATTCAAGGTGTGGCCACACCAGTGCCAAGTACAGGGGAAGAATCACTTCTCTGGTCCTGCTGACCACGCTGTTCCTGATCCAGGCCAGGATGCCATTGCCCTTCTTGGCCACCTGAGCACATTGCTAGTTCCTGTTCAGCTTCCTGTCTCTCCAAACTCCCCAGGTTGTGGTCAAGTCCAACTAACCACACAGGAGCACCACTGTAACCCGTAAACCACTAAACCATATCACCTAGCACCAGATCCAGATGCCTCTTAGACACTCTTGCTCTCTCTTTAGAAAAATATTTACCTCTTTTCTGTAGAATCCTCTTCATTTTTCAGCCAGCCTTTTCCTTCACATTATTTCCTATAGTTTCTATGACTAGCAGTTTACATTATTTACATTTTTGAGTAGGAAATAAGTGGCCATTGCTTCAACCTGTTTGCCTTGTGTAAGCAGCAAAATTGGAAAATGAGTGTAGTATTATAGGGAAACATACCATTATTTTACAAGAAATTTTACATTTGGTGTTCCATTTATGATCTGAATTGTCTCTGAGTGTGTGATGAAGTAATCTATGCTTGTTTCAGTCAGCATTAAACTCTTAGCAGAGAGATTTATCTTGTTTTTCTACAGCTTTACCTCGCAAAAAAAAACCCCAAACAACACATCTAGGAAGATTGATGGAAGAACACAGCTAATTGGCATTAATTTACCTTGAAAGAGAGACCTAACGTTTGAGAGGAGTTAATCTTGTTTCCCTCTCATTAAAATGAGGAACAGTTTTCTCCTGACAATCTCCTTGACAAGCATAGAGCCTCCCTAAGTAGTGTTTTACTGCTTAACAGTGTAATTGAACAATGGTGCATTGTGTAGCTGTACTGCATTACATGCTGATGTGTGAGAGGCTTTAGTGCTCGTATCAATTTCCATGGTGAGGTGGTGCTTTTACAGAGGAACCCCGAAGAAAAGAGAAGGGAAGAGATCACAGTTGCGTGACAGGGAAGCAGTGAAATCCACGCTGTGAAAGCTGGTGGATTTCTTGAGTGTGTTTATGGTTTGAAGAGATAGAACATTAATATACTGAAGGGTTTATGGTCACCAATCTTTGTCTGTGTCTGCTGAATGGGCAATAATAATAGCTTAAAATAATTTACATCCCAAAATTGTTGTTTTGTTGGTTTTGGGGTTTTGTTTGGTTTGGTTGAATTCTTTCTGCCATCGCCTGGTCTGCCTTTCTGTCTCTCCTCGCCCCTTTAGCTCCAAATGCTTTGCCCAGGGTTGTGAGTTGGTCAGAGCTGAACAAAGCTTTGCCTGTCTTTGTTCAGTAGGCAGGATTTCAGGCTTTACATTCTGTATCACTCACGGTGTTTGAGTGGTGAAACATCAGATATAAAGCACGTGGTGTGGAGAATTGCGCTGCTGCTTTGCCCAGAGCTAAGGAATATCAGCTCCACGCTTTCAGCCCCTGCAGTTCCTCTTGCTTATAAACCTCTTTCTTCAGGACTTCATTAGAATTAAAACAGAGCATGCAGACTTCTGAGAGCTGTTTTTATTCCATTTAAGCATGAAGGCACTTAATGGAATAATTCAATCATCCTATTTCCATTTCTCTCCTCTCATCTTCTGCACCATCACAAAGGGTGTGTAACCAAGTGAGTGCCTGGGGTGAGTGTGTGTGTTCACACCTCAGAGATCAATGAGTTCAAATATCAGAGCAGAATAGCTATTGAGTTTGTTTCATAGAGATAGTTCAAGGCCAAATAGTTCAAGGCCAGGTTGGACAGGGCTTGGAGCAAGGTGGTCTTAGCGGAAGGTGTCTACCCATAGCAGAGGATGGAACTAGATGAGCTTTCAGGTCACTTCCAACCCAAACCACTCTGGGATTCTATGATTCCATGCTAATTAAGGTGGTAAATAAAAAGTAATAATAATAATAATCTATAACAAAATAGCTCCTTGAAGAATAAAACTTCCAATTTCTGATGTGGGTGTGGTGTGCATTTGATGTCAGACATCTAAAATTTTTGTAGACAAGCCAAATTCAAAATAGCTGCTAATTTATGTTGTGATCAACTGCAGTGGCGGTGCATTTAAACCACAAACAACTTATAAAAATGCAAGCTAGGTACTTTGGTGCTTGAAACTGACTCTTCAATGTTAGCTCATCAAGATTCCATACCATTTCCAATCCTGGGGGAAGGGTGAATCTGAAATTCAATGGAGCAGTTGCTGTGAGATCCAGGACTTACTTTAGAGCATTCAGAGCAAGGGTGAATAGCAAAGATGTTGAATTCTTTGTTTCAAGTGGTGGTGGGGTGAAAATTTCATAGTTCCGTAGTACGTTAGGGGTTTGGAATGAAGCTTAGAGATCATCCAGTCCCTAAGTAGGGACACCTCCCACCAGAGCAGGTTGCTCAAGGCTTCATCCAACTTGGCCTTGAACAGTGCCAGGGTTGGGGCAGCCACAGCCTCCTTGGGTCATCTCCTATTTATTCCTGGTAGTCTGATAGAATTTTCTAAGCCCACAACACTGTTCCCAAGACTGGGAAGGTAATAGTTTTTTTGTATGTACAGCTGTTGGCATATGAGGAGTAAACATTCATGATGACCAGATAGAAAATGTAAATACAAACAGCCAGTAAGAAAACTAATACTGCTAAGAGATAAACACTGAATTTAAGTTGTGTTTAAGTGCAGAGTAGTTTCTCTAGACTTCCTCTGTGGTGCAATGCCAGTAATAACTCAATGAATGCCATTAGGGTACACAGTTCACCTCTGTGAAGCTCCTGTGATTACTCAGTGTTCAGGCACCACTTAAGAACAGGGCAGATACTTGGTTTTCTCAATTTATTTGTCCTTGTTCCTGTGCAAGCTTTTTGGTGTCTATCAGTTGTGACAAATGTGGCATTTGGCACATTAAAATCACTGCACTGACACAACAGAGAGATCTACAGATACACAAATTGCAAAGCGCCACTCCAGCCATTAGTTTTACTGCACTTGAAAGTTGTCTTTGAGATGAGCAGCTCCTCTCTTTGGCCTGGGGAGATGGTATTTCAGGGGGAGAGATCACACACAGCCAGTAGCACATGATGAATTGCAATTAAAGTTTGTACTTGTAGCCAGTGAGGTATTGAAATGAAACTCAGGCAGTGCTTAGTGATCATGTAATTCAGCTGATGAATCAGAGAATCATAGAATTTAAAGCTGGAATGGATCTTACAGATCCTCTAGTCCCAACCTCCTGCCATGGGCAAGCATACCTCCTCACTAGATCAGGTTGCTCAAGGCTGCATCCAGCCTGGCCTTGAACACTGCCAAGGTCAGGGCAGCCACCACGTCCCTGGCTTGAATGTTGTTCATCAGAAAGGGGCTTGGTGGACAGTGGCTCAGTATGAGCCAACAGTGTGCACAGGTGGCCAGGAAGGCCAACGGCATCTTGGCCTGTATCAAGAATAGCAGGACCAGGGAAGTGTACTCAGCACTGGTGAGGCCACACCTCAAGTGCTGTGCTCAGTTTTGGACCTCTCACTTTAAAAAAGGACATTGAGGTGAAAGAGCAAGTCCAGTGAAAGCAGGAAGGCTCATAAAAGACCTAGAACACATGTCATATGAGGAAGGGCTGAGGGGGTTGGATTCGTTTAGCCTTGAGAAGAGATGGCTCAGGGGTGACCTCATTGCTCTCTGCAACTACCTGAAAGGGGGTTGTAGAGAGATAGGAGATGGTCTCTTCTGCTGTGTCTGCAGTGAAAAGCTGAGATAGGGGAGATGCAGATTAGATGTTGTGAAAACTTTTTTTCCCTGTTAGGGTGGTCAGGCACTGGAATGGGTTGCCCAAGGAGGTGGTGGAGTCACCATCCCTGGAAGTGTTTAAGAGGCATCTGGATCTGGTGCTGTATGGCTCAGAGTTTAGGGGTTACAGCAGATTGGCAATGTTATGGTTGGGCTTGATGATCTTTGAGG
>NW_008658683.1:0-6489 GCF_000695815.1 Acanthisitta chloris
ATAATCACAACAACAAGAAAAGAGATAGAGAGGGAAAGTGGAATAAAACTCAGGAGGGACAAGTGATTCACAGTACAATTTCTCACCACCCAGTGACGGATGCTCAGCCCACTCCCGAGCAGCAATTGGTGGCTCCTGACCAATTCCCCCCAGTCTATACACTGAGCTTGACACTCTATGATATGGAATATCCTTTTGGCCAGTTTGGGTCAGCTGTCTCAGCCATGATCCCTCCCAGCTTCTTGTGCACCTGCATGCTGGCAGAGCAGGGGACACTGAAATGTCCTTGATTTCGAGTAAGCACTGCTTAACAACAACTAAAACATCAGTGTGCTATCAATATTTTTCTCATCCTAAGTTCAAAACACAGTCCTGCACCAACTACTAAGAAGAAAATTGACTATCCCAGCTGAAACCAGGATAAGCATATTTCAGTGAGTTATTACCTTTGCTGCTAGGCTACTTTTTTACCCTTTTATTTAAATGCGTGTGGCTTTAAAGAACATAGGTGTACATTGGTATGAGGGGTAGGAAGTTCAAAAAAGCACTTTGCAAGTAATCTCCTTCTGCTGCTGTGCTAATGAAACTGAAACACTCTTACTTGCAGTGGTCTGTGCAAGATAGCTGGACTTTTTACATTTTGTAATTAGTTCCTAGATGATTATCTATTAATATTTTCATGCTTGATTCCATGCCAATGTCTGCTTTTGGCCAAGGTCTCTTTTGACCATCTTATTTTGCATATTAGTACTAAGCTGCTGAAGAAAACACTGCTTTTGCTGAAATCTGGGAGACTATACTTGCTGAGCAGACTGGGGTAGCAATTTGGAAACTTCAATAATTAGTCTTTCATCCCCAGAAGTCTGCTTATACAGCACATAAATGTGAACTAACCTTTAGGAATCCTCTGCAGCTCTGACACCTAATATCAAAGTTACACTTTGCAACAGGACAGAGAATGTATAATTTATGAGCTAGTGAAGTATCTTTAATTAAACCGGTATTTTCTAAATTTTGACTTAATTTAATTCTAATCTAACAGGAAGAAGCAATCGGAGTCCAGCCAAGGTTTTCCTTAAATACCATACTTGTTATCTGGGAGACTTTGAATCAAGTAAGATAGATGGTTTTAATTTCCATGTTCTCAGTGTAACACTTGGGGTCAATGTTTGCATACTTATCATAGGCAGTTTACCACTGACAACCACTGTAATTGTTCAACTTTTCCTTGGTGAAGACCTGATTGACTATTATGCACTGTATTTATTTTGTCTCGCACTAAAATATAGATGATTGATTATTCCATTATTCTATTGACCAAGGCTGTAACAAGGTGTGACAAATATGTGCCATTACAGTCCATAACCAGCTGTGGAAGGTGGTGCAGTCAGGTAGGAGAATTTTAAAGCATGCAACTCTCTGGAAAGCCTTAGCAAACTTTCAGGACACTGTATTTAAAAGACTTTACCTGAATGAATGTTCTTCATTTCTGCTAAGGATGACAAAAATTAGATAACAGATCCTGATCTGAAAAGCTTAGAATATGATTGAGAGCTTCCTAGAGCCAAGGGAAATTTTTCCAATGACTTGCTGGGCTTTGGCAGGGTCCTGTGGGTAATCTTTCTGTTTACTTCATGGAGAGTTGTGTCAGCTCTGAAAAACATCACCATTTGTTAACTGCATTAAAATGTGGGGGGAAAAAAGTGTCTTCTGCCACTAATGTAGCACATTAATGTGAATTATATGCACATATCAAGGGGACTTACAGTTGGAAAGAGAAAAATCCTGTCTTTTAAAGCTCTTTATCTGCAACTTGGTATTTGAAATGCGTAATTTAATTATCTTTGAACTTCTTTGTTCCTCCTTAAAATAAATCATATTTAATTTTCCTTTTAAATATCATGCATTGATGGACGCAGCACTGGGGATCGTGGCAAAAAAATGGTGTTGAACCAGCCACTGGAAATTAGTAGTAATAAACAATGCATTTGCTACCAGTCTGTCATATTAATTAGTCCTCAGAATGTGTCAGTGCTTTTCATTTGTATTTAACGTTGCCTGAGCTTACTGCCAATTAAATACAATGTTGTTATCAACTCAGCTCACACGTGATTACATTGGATTAATGTGGTTCTTTACTTTGATCCACTATAATTAAAAATCACAGTTGTGATTTTAAACAACTGTAAAAGTATAATCAGTTTGCATATGCAGCTGCCTTTTTCTTCTAATATACTTTAATAACATTCGCCTCTAATTAACAGCTGTGGAAGTCCCGAGCCCTGTTTAGCAGCTCAGAGGAGACTGCAGATTTTGCAAGCACTGGAAGAAACCATGTGTGCTGACCTCACCCTCTGTCCAGCCACACTGGGAGAAGTTTTTGAGCGAGATCTGTGGCACTTCAGTCCCCAAATCCTCAATGAGAACTCATCAGATGTGAGCTGAAAGAAAATAGCACCTTAAAACTCAAGACTGTTTCCATTGAAGCCTGATGTGTGCTCTGTGCCTAAATCCCAGGGAGACTCTGCAGGGAGCACCAGAGAGGGCTGTGCTGTGTGTCCTCTTTGGCCTGTCACCCCAGCAGTCACACAGCCCAGGGGCACATGAAGATGTGCAAAATGGGCAACTGTGACAAGCTAGGAAGATGTGAACACCTCCAGAGTGGCCCCAAAATAACCAGTTTACCCAGTCTTGACTTTTCAGGCTTCAATATTTCACCGAGCTCTTGATTTTGGGACCTGCCACCCAGGAGAGGTAAGGAACAGACAAAATACCACCGCCCAAATCAGAAGGACACTGTTTCCCATCACTACCCACTCCTCTGCTGCTGACAGACAGGACTCAGACAGCAGAAAGGCTGGAGGAGGCTGCTCTTCTGCTGGAGCAGATAGAAGTAATTAGTCAAATCACTGCGGCGCAGAGAGGGATGCTGGACCATCTCCCGTCAGGCAGCAAATGACTCATTGCATAACAACTTCAGTAAAGGGGTATATTTTTTTTCTTCATCTTTGAGCAGGGAACAGAGATGAGTTTTTCAAAAGGCCACCCAGGCTTTTGTTTGAGAGCTTTGCCTTCCAGGTCTCCTCAGGCCACTGAGAAAGTCATGACCTGAATAAATGTCATCAGCAGTCACTCTGGGAGGGATGGAGACCAAAAGCATTGCTGCCTCTTCAAGAGGCAGAGCCATGGTGAGCTAGTGAGCAGCTGGTGGATAGCTGGTGAGTTGTTCTTCACCAGCCTGATTTATGCCTCATGTGCACCAAGTGGTGCTGGATCCTGTGGGAATAAGACAGCCCTGGATGCTCATGACTTCCACCCCCTTGTCCACACCAGCCACAGGGGGTAGCACACAGCCAGGACATGAAGCCCTCGAAAAACCACTGCTGGCTGGAAGAACATTTTCCCAATAAGCAGAAACAAATAGAAAATTGCTCTCTTACTTTCTGCATCACCTCCCAGTGAGTGACAAGCAGTCAGCACTGTGTTTGCTGTTTGTGTTGGCCACTTCAGCTGAGTTTTGCCCACTGCTGTGCTCCATCAGTTGCCATTGCAAAGAGCTTCTGTGCTGCAAGAGTCAGAGTTTGCCTGTCCCACCATGTGCCCTTCCTTACCCATTCACAGAGTAGATGAGAGATGACTAAGGAAAGAATTAAACTTGAATGAGTGGAAGTTAGCAAAACAAGAGCCATGCCTTGCTGGCCCTTCGGTAAGTAACACACAGTGTTCTGCTGAGGTAGGGCTCTTTGTGCACCTAATAAGTAATGTTCCAGTGAGATGAAACCTCAGGCTCCTGATTCAGCTGGTATTTCTGGCAAATTGTTGACCTGTTGCAGTTTATTCAGGATTTTTCTGGTCCTGGTAGAGTGGCTCTAACAGCAACAGATTTGTCATGCTGTTTCTAACAAATATGCAGCTTTTGTGACTCCGAAAGTTAAAATATCTTGATGCATCTCAGATAATAATTGCTTCTGTGCTCTGCAGTAACAGTCTGTGTTTATAGGCAAGGAAAAATGATTAATTTATTATTAATTAATAGGATTTAATATAGCCAGTGCTATGAGAATAACTCATAGGGACAATTTTAATTTCACCTGACATATGTATATTGATAGTTTCTCTCCTGGGCTGGAACCAGAGGACATTGTGGCTGTGCCGCAGGCAGGAAGAAGGGCAGCCCAGCTAATGAGAGGGGGGGGGAGAGACAATAAGGTGTATTTTAATTCAAAGGTTACTGGAAAAATTTAAAAGGAGGAAGCAGGACAATGGCTCTTATTTCTGTTCACCTTGGGAAGGAATAACTGCAGAAACAGTCTCCTTGCCTGGGTGTGATGCAGTGGCTTTGATGGAGAAAATACAGCTCCAAAAGAGAGCAGGTTTCCTTGTTTTATTGTAGCACAATCAAAATTTTTAGCCCATTTTGGGTCTGTTAAAATTTGGAGGAATTTTTCAGAGTTCCTGAGAAACTAACAAAGGGTAAGGGCATTGCTTATGTCACTTCAAAGAGATGTGTCAAATCACAGAATCACAGAATATCAGGTTGGAAGAGCATTCAAGGGTCATCTGGTCCAACCTTTCTTGACAAAAGCATGGTCAGACAAGATGGCCCAGTATTCTGCCCAGCTGAATCTTCAAACTGTCCAGCATTGGGGAATCCACCAGTTTCCTGGGGAGATTATTCCAATGGATGATTGTCCTCACTGTGAAAATTTGTCTTCTAGTGTTTAATTGGAAGTTACCCAGAAGTAACTTGCATCCATGACCCCTCCCTTTAGCATGTGACTCTTAAAAAGGGAGTATCCATCTTCTTTGTAGCCACTCTCAAAATACTGAAACATGGCCATAAAGACTTCCCTAAGGCTTCTTTTCTCAAGGCTGAACAAACCCAGTTCTCTCAGTCTCTCCTCACAGTGCAGTTTTCCCAGGCCTATGATTATCTTTGTGGCCCTTCTCAGGACCCTCTCTGCCTGTCCACATCTTTTTTGTATAGCAGGACCAGAATTGAACACAGTATTCCAGGTGTGGCCTAACTAGTGCTTGAGTAGAGTGGGATAATGACTCCTTTATCTCTGCTGCTGATGCCCTTGCTGATGCCACCCAGCACCCTGCTGTCTCTGCTGCAGCAGCACACTGTTCACTCATACTGAGTTTTGTCACTCCAGTAATGGAGTGACAAAGCCAAATGCTACCTTGTGCTTTGCCACCTATTAAACCCAGCAAGAAGCTGTGCTCAAACCCCTTCTCTGAGGGTTGCTAAAAGGCTTTTATTAGCAGCAAGATGCAGCCTGTGGGGACCTGTCACACTGATGTTTCCCTGACAGGAGTCAGGGATCAGACAAACTTCCACAACGCTGTACATCCAAGTTGTCTTTCAATACCCTTTGGCCTCACATTTCATGTCACATTAAGGCTTTCCAGAAATACTTGTGTTTAAGATGAAACTCAGGCTGGAGCTTGTACAAGTCCATAGGTGTGCAGTGGAAGTTGGTCTTTCAGTGATTTTTGGGGGGTTGCCCAGAGGTCAGGCAGTGCATGGCTCATCCCCTTGACTGCCATGGGGTGGACCTCCAGTGCAGCTCAGCCTGCATGAGTGAGGATGCTTGCAGACAGCTGAGGTCTTGGGAATTGCTAATGAAACCAACTGCTCTGACAGTGAACTACCCTGGGTCCCCCACTGGCTGTGTAATTAAAATGGGGACCGTATGGGTGTGAAGTTAATGCTGTATACATAATGTATCTGTCCCAAGGTAAGCCTTCACATCTGTTCTCTGTAAAACTGTAAGTGCAGGACATAATTAAGCAAGTGAGAAATAGTTTGAGCAGAAAGCAGCACTGTCCACCAGCAGCTCAAACCACCTCTCGCTGCAGCAGTGTAGTGAGTCTAACCAGCCAGAGTTAGAGCCTGCATAAAAACAGGCTGGAGGTGCTCCTGGTTAAAAACATTCATGGGTTTGGCTTTTTTTTTAATTTATTTTTTCCCCTTTATTCTGTCATTGAGTACAAGGAGAAACTTCAGTCTGTAAATGCCACTGGTTCTCCATTTCAGACTGACATTCTTAGGGACAGCAGAACTGCCTGTAAAGTGTCTGTCACCCAATGAAAATTGGAAAAAACAATCTTCCAGGTTTCTGCATGCCCTTGTCACTTGTAAATAAGCTGCCACTTAACCCTTGCCTGCCCACCTCCTTCTGCTGCTGGAGCTGAAGATGGTGACATTCTTGCCTCAATGCAGCTGCTCTTCGGGCAGTTCTGGGAGAGCTGCTAATGAGAAGAAAAGCAGGGGCAAATACTTGTCCTGGTATTTTAGGAATATGCCTGGAACTGCATTTGGGGAGTCAGAAAAGCTCACCCAAAATATTTGAAGCTGTAGCCAAACACTGAATCAACCACCCAGGCTTTTCTTCCCACCTCACCTACTTTGTTTTTTGCTAAATGTCAGTTTGCTTGTCAGCCTCCGGCTGGGGTTTTGATGTTATTCCCTCATTTCTTTCA
>NW_008658683.1:6508-6861 GCF_000695815.1 Acanthisitta chloris
AGAAATTCCAGGTCATGACAGCTCCTCCAGCCTGCCTGGGACTGCACAAGTGAGTGGGGGCTCTGGCAGTGGCCAGTGCACAGCGACTGGACAGACAGACAGCAGAGCTCCTGGATGGGTGGGCAGCAGGAAAGGAGAGGTGTCAGAGAACCTGTCAGGCCCAAAAGCAGCAGCTGGTGGATTTAAAAGTAAAATATGCAAACAGGGTGTCTGCACTTGGGTGGTATCTCCTGGCATGAAGCGAGAGGATGTCACATGTTCTCTCCCAACATCACCCCCCAGCACTGACTCCTCAACATTTGGAGATGCATGGTAATATGTGTATAATTTAATATTTTATGGTATATATAGTT
>NW_008658684.1:0-39924 GCF_000695815.1 Acanthisitta chloris
TTTGGCCCTTCTGATTTTCTTCCTGCAGAATGCCACAACATCCTTGATCTCCTGAATTTCATGCTCCTTCTTCCTTTCTTTCTCCCCAAATTCCACCCAAACCTCTGTTTAACCAGCTCAGTCTTCTCCCCCAGCAGTTCTTCTTTTCAGCTTCGTGGTTCCCAGTCTGGAGCTGATTGATGTCTAACCAATACAGAGATGAGGTTTAACTGCACCTGTGTTGTAGGTGTTTCCTCTGGTACCTTCAATGTGTCCATGTAGCTATCCAATATAATTTATCATACTTTAAATGTTACCTATGCAGTCAAAAATTGGCCAAACCACACAGGAACCATTAGTTAGTGACAGAATAAATGTATATTGCTCACTGTTCAATGTACTTGATAGGATAATACAGACTTTGAGAATGAATTTCCCACAGCTAAAATAAAAAAAGCTGAAGACCTGAAGCTGAGCTTCTAGTAAAACTGGTTGTTGTTGAAACTATAAGACAGGCTGGGTACCTCAACCACATCTAAAAAGATCATGCTGAAAAGGATGTCCATCCAAAGACATGCAGTGAGCTGCTTCTAAAGTACCAGCATAGCCTATGATTTCCCAGCAGGCAAAAGCAAACCTGTACAAGGGCTGGAGGGAACCATCTGTAATACAGTGTCTAGGTCTGGCACCACAACACCTTGGCCATTTTGGTTACTAACACAAACACCAGAAGGATGTGAAAGGCATGAGAAGATAATCCACCTGGGAATCTGACAAATCAACTTCTCAGATGCAGTTCAGTTTGGTTTCTGGTGTTTTCCCAAGGCTAGAAGGTTTATGTGGTTTGGGGATTTTTGCCCCTAGAACTATCATTTGAGCTGACTGCATCTTTCCTTTCTCATTCCATTTTCATCTTCCATGTTGCTAAGAGGTTTCCATGGCAATTCTAATGTTGGATTAAGGAAGACATACTACTGAGGGTAACACATCCTCCCTGGTAGTGTTGAAGGCAGCATGTGCAGCTCTGCTACGCGTGAACGGCCCAGACATGCTAAGAACTGTTATCAACTGATGGCGATAATAAAAGATAGCAGAGTAAAATGATATAATATCAGCAGGCTGCAGGGGAAAAAAACCCAAAACACTACTTGTCTGATCCTCTGAAAACATAGCTTCATTGATTTTGATGGAACTACACTAATTTCTATTGTTTGAGAACTCAGCTCCAACAAATTGCACTTGTTGCACTAATTCCATGAAAAGCAATACTATTAAGGTTGTCTGCACTGAAAACACCACTTTTCACTGATTCCAGACAACATTAATTCCATTTCTCATTACCCTAGCACTGGAGACACTCTGACTGGCATTCTTTCTCTTTATAATACCAATATTCATATTTTCCTGCACAGCCTTTGTGTCTTGTAAGCAATTTCAAACAGCTCAATAATTACAGTTTTGCTCCAGAACTATTATGCCTTGGGTGGGACAGATGTATTTCAAAAGTAATAAATGAATTATCATAAGGCTATCAGTTGAATTCAAAAAGGGTACTATAATGCAAATAATTGTCTCTTTGTGTTTAGGGATTAATTTATTATCCCGATAAATTTTATTGATTCAGCCTCCAAAGATGTGGCTCAGGCAGTGTGTACCTTCGTGCTGGTTTCTGTATATAGAAACCACTGCCCTCACTTGTCTGGTGCCACATCTCAGGGCTGGGCTAGAGAGACAATGTCTGGAGATTCAGTCTTCCTGTTTGATGTAAGCTCTCTCATGGGACAGAGGAATGTTTCTGGTACAGAAAGCTGTTCATCAGAAACTGGAACAAGACCAGAGACCTAATTCTTTCCAGCCAGTAAATATCTAATAGTCACTACAGTCCTGGTACAGAAAAGGCTAAGTCAAGAAACTGTTAATATTTTGCCTTATAAACAATCCATGATAATACACAAATGGCAACAGTCCTGTGTACTTTATCTAAACCAGCCAGTTCTGACTGACTTAGGAAATATATGGACAGTCTAGGGGAAAAAAAAGTTTAAATACTGCTTATACAAACTATGATTTTAAAAACTGAAAGTTTCCCAGCTTCACTTTTATTCTGTGTTTGGAATCTTAGCTAAAAGAAAAAATAACTAAAAAATACATTAGTCCACAGGATTACCATCCATCTTAAAGGGTTTCCTTTCTGTCCATGCCTGGGATGGGAGGGGAATCAGTAGAGGGATTTTGCTGGTGGTGCTTCAGGAGCTCAAAGAAGTGGATCTTCCATCTCTCTGTGTCAGAAAATTATATCACCTCCTGTTACCTCACAGGGCATCCCGTTCATTGAGGCAGTCAGGCTTTTAGCTTAGCTTCTCAGTCTGTGTAACTATTTGTTTGTGGCAGTCTTACAGCAGTCACAGTGAGATTAAGACTTGTCCAGCTGATGGAATCCCAGTTTTAGCTTCCTACCAGTTATGAAAGGGCAAGCAGAATGGTAGTGCTTTGGTTTGGATTTGTTTCCAGAGCTCTAATCTAAAACACAAAGTCATGCAGCTGGAGAGACAGTGCTCAACCCCAATGACTAAACCGGCTTCTTTCCTGGAAAATACTTGAAGCCATAGCTCTACCTGCTGGAACAACGGGAAATCACACTGCACCAAAAGGCTGGGATGAGATAAACTGTGTGTATGCACTTTAGCAGCTAAAGTTTTCCACGTGTGTAATGTGACTCCCTTCAGGAATCACAGTTTATCTTCTGTTTGCAATGGCAGAAATTTTCACAACATTTTTTGGGTTACATGGCACAAGACTCCAGATCTGTCTGTCCATTCCCTGCTGGAAGCAGGTGCACTGGGCTACAAACCAGCCTTTCTCTATCAAAGGAACTGAGGGGCACGTACAGGTTAAGGACCTGCTCTGGTATTATCTCCTTGGAACTTTCTGGTAGTGGCTGTTAAAGAGGAGGTTAGTCACTGGCCTATTTTCTAATGAACAGCAAACTTAGAAAAATGGCAAGGTGGCTCATGGATAACATTTTCAGGAACACCCAAGGGAGTTAGGCACTTCTAAACACTGCATATGGTGCCACTAAATTTCTATGAAGGCAGCAACAGATAAGAGCCTAAATGACTCGGTTTGGGTTTATACAGTACACTGGTTTACAGTTTTAATATTGGTTAATATTATGTTTACTTGCTCTGACTTTGTGTGTTGGGTTTTGGAAAAGCTTCATACTTCATACCAGTCAGGTTAAACTTACCCCTATTACAGAATGAGTTTTCTCCTGGATTTATGCTAAATGTTTTATTTCCATAATGCTTCCATCTAAAATTCTCAGTTCTGCTTTGCAAACACTCATAAACTAGGCCATATTGTCATTGTGATCATCTTTATTATTCTCCTTCTGATGCACGAATCACTAGCACATCTCCAAAGCTGGCCAGAACAGGCACTTACTTCACAAAGAACTGATGAGAAAATAGATTTTAAAAACATAATCAAGTCAATTGTGTGGCTTTGTTAAAAATGCATTTTCATTCTAAAAACTTATTTTCTATTTCAAATTTTAATATTTGCAATCAACATTATTTATTGGAGTACAAGGGATCTTTACTAAGAAACTTTGTGTTTTCTGTGAAGAGAAGAAATGGATTTATCACTGCTCTTCCTATTATTTTTATTTTGTCAAAAACACTGGAACATTAAAACTAGAATGTTGAAGTTTAAAAAGCTACATGGGGAAACACCTATAAACAAAAACATTTTAAAATCCTCAGTTGTGTCATGAAATCTGTTTTGTGAAAAGGGGCAGAAGGAACGTTGCAAAGACCATGCAGCACTGGGTGGAGAGGCCAGTGCTCTCTGTGATGGTGCCAGGATGCCTGCAGAGCTCAGCATGCTGAGAGCACCTCTGCACTCCTGGAGCACTCCTCGCTGAGAGGTAGCACCTCTGCACTCCTGGAGCACTCCTGCTGTGTTACTGCAGTGCTTTTCATAATGGGTATTTACCAGATATTCTGCAAGGGCAGAGTTGTGCTGGTCCTGGAGCTTGCCTGGAGGGTGCAGGGTGAGCATCTTCATATGGCACATGGACACTGCTGGCACACAAAGTAGGAGCCACCCATCCTAAGTGGCTGGTTCAAGAACCCAACTACAATTCTTTTTTATCCTAACATGACATGAATTTGTGCCTGTAAGATAGCAGAACACAAACGTGTTCATGTGTGCATACTTCTATGTCTACACATGCAAAATGTAGCAGTTAACAGGATTTCAGATATCTCTCTGTGACTGAACATGGAACAAGAACTCTTCAAGCCTTCAGAATCACAGAATGGTTCAGGATAGAAGGGACCACAGCAGGTCATAGAATCATAGAATTTAAGGGTTGGAATGGACCTTACAGATCACCTAGTCCCAACCCTCCCTGCCATGGGCAGGGACACCTCCTCACCAGATCAGGTTGCACGAGGCCTCATCTAGCCTGGTTTTGAAAACTGCCAGGGTCAGGGCAGCCACCATGTCCCTGGGTAACCTATTCCCATGTCTCACCACCCTTATAGTAAAAAACCTTTTTCTAATATCTAACCTAAACTTCCCCTCCTTCAGTTTGAATCCATTACTCCTTGTCCTGTCACTGCAGTTCCTAACAAAGAGTCTCTCTCTGGCTCCCTTGTAGGCCCTTCAGATATTGAAAAGTTGCTCTGAGGTCTCCATGCAGTCTTCTCTTCTCCAGGCTGAACAACCCCAGCTTCCTCAGCCTGTCCTCATAGGGGAGGTGCTCCAGTCTTCTTATATTCTTATCAGTCACTTGGTCCCACCTCCCTGCTCAAGCAGGGTCATACTAAAGCACATGGCACAGAATTGTGTCCAGATGGTTTTTGAATATCTCCAGTGAGGGAGACTCCATGACCTCTCTGGGTAATCTGTTCTAATGCTCAGTCACCTGCACAGGGAAGAAGTTCTTCCTCATGTTCAGGTAGAACTTCCTGTCCATCAGTTTCAGCCGATTGCCTCTTATCCTATTGCTTGTCACCACGGAGGAGAGTGGCTCCAGCCTCCCTTCAGATACTGATACACATTGGTGATGTTCCCTCTCAGCCCTCTCTTCTGAAGGATGATCAGGCCCAGCTCCCTCAGCCTGTCCTCATGAGAGATGCTCCAGTTCCTTAATCATCTCTGTAGCCTCCACTGGACCTGCTCCAGGGTCTCCATGTACTGAGAACCTGAGAACTGGACACAGCACTCCAGATGTGCCTCACCAGGGCTGAGAAGAGGGACAGGATCACCTCCTTTGATCTGCTGGCAATGGTCTTCCTAATGCACCCCAGGAGCCCATTGGGCTTCTACAGCTGTGTTCAGTGTGCAAAAGGCCCAACTCATATTGATACAGCCTGTACAGAGACAGCTGCTCCTCCTCATGAGATGGCAGCAACCCGAAGAACCCTTCAGAGCTGCTGCTCCTGCATGTTTGCAGTGTGAAACCAAAACCAGTAACTAAGTCTGATGTGACACTGAAGTGGGGTTTGATAAGAGACTCAGAAACTCCTCTTTAATCTCCTCTCCAGCTGGCTTGTGGTTGATTTAATCACAAAGGGGAATTAGCTGCCTGTCAAAAAGGACAGTTACTAGAAGTTGGAAGGATACAGTGAGTGGTTTGTTTCACATTGTCAATTATTATAATATGTGAAATAGCAACTTGGATTACTGCAACAGAAGCTCTTTCAATAATGCAAAACAATCAGCATCTGACAGTATAATTCTAGAAAATCTTTTTAGACTTGTACTATATGCTATGTGCATGGCTGCAAGGGGAAAGCGTATTTTTTTATAAAGTGTTGTTCCCAAACTTGTGGCATTCTGAGGACTGGACTGTTGTGTTGAGAAGAAGTAGTGCTTCAGAGACAAGGACTGCAGTCTCATGATGAAGTAAATTTAAGGAGTGGAGCTTCCTATTCAACTGGTATGGGCACCCATCAAAGGAAAGTGATGCACAGGCTGCTGGAGTGAGACTATGTGCTGTTTTACGTGGTGTCTCTGCTGGAGGGAAACATCCTCTGCACCAAAAAAGAGGCTTTTAGCTTTCATTCTATGTCAGTCCTTTGATACAGTGAGGCACTTTTCCAAGGTTTTCATCTGGAGTGAAATCCTGGCCCTTTGAAGTCTATAACAAAGCTCACATAGATAGATAGCTCTCCCAAGACCGGCAAGATTGGCTTCTCTTGCTGAGAGAAAGCCTCTGACAAGACACTTTTAGGAACAGCTCTCTGGTTTTTTGCCTGTGCTACATCTGCTTCTCCTTGGGTGTATCTACAAATAGAATTGGACCAATACTGCACATAATGTATGACTGGCCTCTGCCAGTTTCAACTGTAGCATCCTTGGAGAGGGATAAAAAGTGGTTTTAAAAATATCCAGAGAAATATCAGGTAAAATTGTCCTTTTTCTTAAGATCACTTGCAAATTTAAAAGGAAAACTTCCAGCAAGAACAAGCTATTAATTTTTCATCTTTTTATGCAAAAATATTGAAACTCTTGTCTCTCAGTAAAAGTCTTTCACTGGAAGACTCTTCTTTACTTGAAATTAGGAATTTCAGTTTGAAAAACCATGTTAAAGCAATGTGAAGCAAAGGAGAAAATACTGCCTGCCCATGGTTCTCCCTACCTCAACCTCGGTGGCAGCAATTTTAAAGAGCAAAGGAAATTTGTTGTAAATAATCTATTAGAGTGGAAACTAATTTTCTGATTGTCATGGAAGCTAATAATGTTAAAGGGCTGTTTAGTTTTACTTAGCTGTCTGAAACTCCAGATGCCTTTAGACATCTTTATTGCTCTAAAGAAAGCAATAATGCTGCTCTAAAGAAAGCAATAATGATAATTTGAGGGTGAATGGATAATGTCATTTATAGTTGCAGATCTGCAAAGACTCCAGGATAAAGAGACATAAATATACAAGTTGACATGTGTGAGATGCTAAGATATCAGTCTGCAAGCTCAGAAAGCAGGGGACCATGCTGCTATCTGTGGTACTGATAGGACATACCACTGTATATCTTAAAAACTGTGTGTTCACAATGGGATTACCAAGAAAGAAAACAACAGATTCTTATGTTATCAGAACCACTGAATATTGCAGGATTTAAATAACATCATGAGAGAGAACCCTTGAAACCTTTGGAAACAAACAACACCCCAAAAAAATCAGCTTTTTGTGCTCAAAAGTGTTTCAATGAAAGTTAAGCCCCTGTTCATCTCTGGGGCTGTGGGACATGCTACTGCCCTTATTTTTTGTTGTAAACTGGGAACATTTGATGTGAAGATGAAAGTATAGGTGAAATGTCTGGTGAGCATTGTGACCGTGTCTCTGTTTTCATCATGCCACTTCTCCATGTTATCTGGTAGGATCTCACAAATTGGTAAGGAGGAGACCTGAAGAAATGCAGACAGGAGGCAGTTTGGGAAACACTCTTTAAGGTGGCAACTGTGTTCTCAGAAAGTTTCATCCTGACCTTAGACCAGTTCAAGTCCATGACTAAAGTATTCCAAAATGCCTTGGCATCAGCCAAGCACGATGGTAATTAATGTGCAGGTGGAAACACCGTATCAGCCAGGAAATGCTGCTGGAAGGCATGGGAGCTGATCTGTGTTCTACATCTTTGCTTGTGCCTAATAGCACCATTCTCCAAGAAAAAG
Organism: Acanthisitta chloris; assembly: GCF_000695815.1. Taxonomy (NCBI): domain Eukaryota; kingdom Metazoa; phylum Chordata; class Aves; order Passeriformes; family Acanthisittidae; genus Acanthisitta; species Acanthisitta chloris. The sequence goes on from NW_008658684.1 coordinate 7,660, forward strand.
GGCTTTCATTTCTTTTCAATGAATTTTGAGTAGGTTATTTTGAAGCAGCTGCGAGACTGCCTGGGGTGTCTGTTTGTTTCAACATTGCTGAAATGTAAGTGCCTCACATTAGAATTAAAAGTGACCCTCTGCTATTGTGGAGTCAAGGACTGGAATAGGAAATCAAAGAGTTCCCCTCTCTGCTAGCAGGGAAACACACTTTCTCATTTAGAGGAAACAGAAGGAGGGAATTGGGTTTCCATAGTGATCGATGAGGAAAGGACATGGTTACCTGGAAACAGGACTGATCCCATCCGCTGAAAAAGCCTTTCTTATATTTGTTTATTGATGAGAGATCAAAGCCAGCTCCTCACTCACACAGGAGTTGGGAGTGTGGACCTGGAGCAGCTGCTCTGCATCTAATTTGAGCACTAGCAAGTAGAGGATATACTGAAAAATTTCCATGTCTATTTCTAGAAATGATGTTTTCTGTTTGTAAAAAAGGCCTTATTGTCAAAGGCTAAAGAAAAGTGGCTACTAACTTGGAATGACTGCTGCAGTCACTGTCATCTAAGGCCGTGAGAGTCACTGACAGCACTTCATACAGCAGGTCAAAGTTTGGCTTTAGGACTCTACAGACATTTACAGAGTTCACACTGCCACCTACTCTTCTCCAAGGGACTGGAAGTGTAACTCTTCCTTCCACCAGAGGGCTGAGCATGAGTCAAGGAGGTGAGATTTTGAAAAAGACTCCAGTGAGGATTGAAGGGGATAACTGGAATTCTGCTATCTGTATATTGCAAATGCTACCCAAGCATGGTAACTTTCATGAAGGATCTAATTCAAAGCACTGAAATATATCTAGAGACCTTATCAAGTCTTCTAGTCCTCAAAGAAAAACTGAGTTTACAGCTAAATCACTGGACTATACCTCAGATTCCAAGTTTTTCTTAAAGCTCCTATGCAATTTCAGACAGTCCTTGCAAGATCCTAGTCTATTTGGGAGATTTCCTTCATCTGTTAGAACTAGAGACCATAAACTGTGCTGCTTTTCAGACTAAAGCCCTTCTCTCAAAAGAAAAACAAAGAAAGATCAGGCAGATACCTATTTCCATAAATTTATTCTATATCTGCAGGTTAGAAGTGAATTTACAGCTGCAGACCTCTGGTCAGTCACACAGTAAGTCATTAGAACACACTGGAGTGAAACCAGACAAACAGATTGACTATAGACAATAGCAAGGCTCAAAATCTGTCTCAGAAGCTTGGTTTAATATTGCTTGCTCTGAATTTTAAATAAATTATTTTAAACACAAAAGAATGAGGTTTTATTCCTGTTCCAATGTTACTGCTTAAGCCATCCTTGGAGCGTTGGATACTGTAGTCCCATCAGCTCCAGCATAAGGAGGATCAGAGCTTGGCTGTAAGGAAACAGGCTCCCCTCACATGAGAGGTGTTTTGTCACCGTTGGGTGCCCTACAAGGAGGAGACCCTACAAGCCCTTCTAGTCTAGTGTTTCCTTGCAATCCTGCTAATATTTTCTTAGTGTGGCAGTGAAGGTATGGAAAATGGAAGAATACTTTCAAGCCTTTTGATGTCAGAAGAAGCAAGAATACAGGTCTTACACTCCCTGACTGTGTACCCATAACACGATGGAGCTGCACCCTGACTGTATATGCTTTTAAAGAAAGGTCAAACCATTTATCAGCACTCAAAGGAAAAGAGAGAGAGAGAGACACTGGAGAAAATTATATGTTGCAAATCCTACCCTTATCCTGGCACTTAACTGTGGATACTCATATGCACCCGTATCTGAGGAGATAAGGGGTTTTACAAATGTTCTTCTTGAAGCTGTTGCCCATGAATTTTCTCCAGGGCCTGTAACAAAACATGCTGCCTATTTGAATCCTGGGAAGCTACCTGCTTAATTCTCCTGAGCCCTTACACAGGGAACTTCATCTTTTAACACAGACTTGGCAATTCGTCTGCAGCCAGGCACTGAAAGTCCCTGCTTAGATCAAGCTTTAAAACTAAAAAGGTAAAACTAAGAAGGTGGATGTCTCCAACTACTTTGTCTCAAAAATACCAAATTATAATACTTTTCTTGACCACATTTCTATTCCCCAGCACATATTCTGCCTTGCTTCTGGCAGCTGTTTCTTTCCCATCCTGGAAAGGACTCAACCTAATGAATAAGAGGGGTGCAATGAAAGATTCTGGCTGAACTCTGAGAAATACCAAAAGCCCTCAAACCTGAGAGGCAAATTGCCATTTTATGAATGAAACAAAGATGAAGTGGTAGTTAGGCACTACTTGCTCTCTGAATGCCTAGTTCATCTTTTAGATCCCAGTAAAAACCTCAAAATTTCAGCCTAAATACCTGTATTCCTTCTAATTACACAAAACCCTTCACAAAGAATAGAAGTGACCCCTCTATCTTTCTCTCTCGGTGTTCATTTAATAAGATTAAAAAGTAGACAAAACTCCCTAGAGCCACGTGAATAAATTAGAATTCTGAACACAGATAAAAGATGCCGTCAGCATTTCATTCCTAACTCCTGGCTTTTTGTTTGGCTATTGCCTAGGGATCAAGATATCAAGTTGTCTTGACATCTCCTACAGAGAACTTAATTCAGGGCCAGGATTCAATAAAAGCTTGGCAATAATGAAGGACCAACTACCTCTGAGACTTGTGGGGAACAAAGTGATGTACCCAAGGTTACGCAGAAGTACAGCTGAAGAAGAAGCCTGTTGCACCTGAGAAGTAAGAACTACACCATAGTTTTTAATATGACCTAGGTATAAACTCAAACACAATAATATGACATCACTCTGTAAGCACTTTTGTACCCAGAGGCCCAGTAAATACAGTATTGCCAGTGCCAGTAACAAGTCACCCACCTTACACTCCCTGTGCCACGTACAGTGCAAGGATCCAGTCCTGACCTCTCAGGCTTGTTACCAGCTTCTTGAGAAATGTGTGTCCCAGAGCTTGATCCCTGATGTTTCTCTTTGTGATACACAGTTCAGGCATGGGTTAACAGCAAAGGTCTTGAAAATACAGGCATGGACTGAAAACAGATACCCCATAACTCACTGGTCATCACAAACCTAAGAAACAGGAGAAGGCTGGTTTTGCTTTAAGAAAGGAAGCAGCAACTAAGAAAATGGGGGTAAAAAAAATTAGCAGGAGGACAAGGCACCTTCCCAATTCTGGGAAAGTAACCTCCCTACCATTACCACCAAGCATCACAGACAGAGACAGAAATCAAGGACTGGAAATCATCTTTGTAAAAGTTCCTGAATTTGAGCAGGGATGGGGAAGAAAGGAGGTGCCCACTTAATTATCAGCTTATCTTCTCAAAAAGCTCCCAGCCCTGATCACCTGGGTAGCTGAGACCATCAGCAACCACCAGTGCTGATTACTTGATATCAGCTCTTTGGTAGTATCATTCCCACCACAGCAATCTCTAATTGCACGCTAAAATTCAGGTGCAAAAGTGATTGGCAGAACTGTCTGTATCTTCTCATCCTTGCTGCCTGTTTGGTTCACTCCACCCAACCTGCAGGGCTGTTTGGAGCTGCTCCTGAGCCAGGAAATGTCCTTGAGCCCGTGGAACAGCCCCTGTGTGCCTGCAGCCAGGCAGCAGTGGTAGGCACAGACTCTACTGTTTGCACCTCACTGTGCAAAGAGGAAGAACTGGCAAATGAGGAAGGAGGGATTAAACACATTCCCTGTGGGAATGGGGCTAATATAAATGAGTGGCTGGGGATGTGGCTAGAGAAGGCAAACTGGGGAGGCTGAGCTGCTCTCCTGCAGGGTGCTCTGCTTGGCTGAAGCTGGTCCTAACATCTCTTCTCCCACTTCTCTCATTCTATTCCTCTGATGTAAGCAACTCCTGCAACAGCTGGTACTTGACAGCATATGTTCACAGAGCAGTATGAAGCCAAATCCCTTAAGGAGATGCTTAGAGTAGGTGCAAGAGCTCCTAAAAAGCCCTGGACAGGGATAGAATGGAGGCAGAGCAGCAGACAGCAGCATGATGCAACAATATGACACAAAGGCTGACATGCCCTCTGGATGTGTCTGTGGGTGTGAGTTCAGTGAAGAGAGGGAGATGTTATCACCAAGACACACAGCATGGAGAGCCTCATGTGGGATGCTCTGGCCAGCCCTGCTAGAGGGATGAACTGAGGCTGAAAGAGCAAAGTTCTTGAATGAGGGGGGAAATAAAAAGTGTAGAGTCACAGAGGCTAAGATTTTGTCCAGTTTTGCCTAGAAAAGAAATCACAGAGATCTATAATTATAAATCTACTGAGTCTGAGGAATTAGTTCTGGGATAAGGAAGAGAAGGAAATATTTAGGATTGTCTTATGTTCTTCAGAGAGTGTTCTCACTCCTTAGGAACAAGGATGGGAAGATTGTGCTTAGCATTAACTTAATGCCATTTCATATCAATTCAGTTAGAACAGGAAAAAAGGTAAGTCTGTTATTATGAGTTGGTTTCACTTGGAGACTGTTTGTCTCAGGCTCTAATTTCAGAATCAGACTTAATTCAAAATCCTGTCTTTGGTAGCTAATTTTTAAATCCTTCCAAAACAAACAGAAAAAACAGAAGGACATATCTGGCTTCAAACTGAGCTCTGCAGCACCGTTAGGTTATTTCTCTAACACAGTTTTCTGGTAGTTTACAAGAGCTCCTTTGTACCATAGTTATTTAGTTCTTTGTTTGTTTGTTTGTTTATTTGTTTAAAGAAGAATTCCACCACACAATATGTCTCAGATATATTCTTCTGGCAATCACTTTCCTAGAAGGACTTTATGCTCTGAAATGGAAATATTTCCTTTTATCTGCATAAAGATATGTTTCAGTGCAAGCCTTCCACAATTCTGTTTCCTTTGGTAGAGATATAAAAGATTTTAGGTTGTATACCAACAGTATACTTATCCATACTTACCCATATTTTTACATATTTACACTTATTCATGTGTCTTAGACATGTGTCTTAGAAAATTGGTCTGCTAAATAGTTCCTTTAGTACCCTAATATGCATAAAAGCTTTGTTAATCTGACATCACTGTAAACAAAGACTATTATCTTCCTTGAATCCTTTTTCTTCCCAAATCACCCCAAAAGAGAACACTATAATGTGAGAACTGTTACTCCTAGTGTGTTTCTGCAATCTCTCAGAGTCACTGCAATTCAGTGATAAGGATACCATTTATTTTTAATTTATTCAGTCTGCTGTTGAGTCATAGCTGGGGTTTGATTTTTCATTCAGTGAGGCAAATTGACAGGGATAAGGAAAACAGAGATTCCTACCAAAAATAAGTAACCCCAAGAACCCTGACAGTTTTACAGGCCACACACACACACACTCACACTACCAGTGCTCAATGTATAACTCCCCAATTACTGTGTTTGCAAAGCAGCCACCAGGCTTTGGGCAGGTACAGCAAGAGAACTCATTACTGTCACTCACATCCTCTGGAGTTAGCACACGACAAATTTCACGTCCATCAGTTACTGAAGGCAGCTGCTGTTATCTGCTAATCGATTCCCTCAGCACAGTGTCAGGCTCTGCCTTTAATCCCCAGCCACTCGCTGTTTGCAGAGCAGCATTGCTGGGTACAGAGAGGATGTGTGTGGAGCAAAGCACAGGGGGGACCAAAGGGCATTCCAGATGTCAGAGCACAGGAAAACCACATTTATTTTTTCAGCTGGTAGCAAATTAAAAAAAATGAAAAGTTATATTTCTCTCTGACTGGGTTACAAAAACACACAGAACCTTCAGGTGAAACATTCGAAGCTTCATTTTAGCAAGTGTTTCACAAAGAAATAGTAAGCCATTTTGCAAGAGGTCTTACTGTTGAGGTGATCTGAAATCTGGCTGGGAAAGCTAATTCCTGAAGGAGTGAGGATTCTCTCTGCAATGTCTTCTGCAGCTACAGCAATCAGTTTTGCTGAGTGCTGACTCCTCTTCAACAACATCCCCACTATTCGTATTGGCTTGGAGGGCTGTTGTGATACATCAAATCAGCAACTGCTGCAGCAAACTGAATAATTAGAACAGCAGAAACAGGAGTTTCTTCCCTATCTGACCCATATTTATAGAACTGTCAGTTTTCAGACCTCCTACAAAGCCTGTACTTCCAAGCAGGAGCTAGGGATTGCAGTGCCTGCATCGCCCATGGACTTTCTATCCACTCACTTTGTATGCTCAGCCTAGTCCTGACAAAGTTCCTTACTCTTTGAACCCCAAGTTGATATTTTACTCCCTCTTTGTTCTGGACAGCTTCTGCCTCAAGCTGGTTTGGTTGCCTCTTAGCAAGGCACACCTCTCAGTATTTGGCTGTGGAGATGTGCTGTACAACAGAGCAGCTGGAGCAAAGCCAGTATCAACATCTGTAGTGAGGTAACATGGGTAGGACTAAGGATTCACTGGAAACCACGGATATTTCAGGTAATTATCTGAGTTCCATGCTTTTCACAGGCAAAAGTACTTGTAACCCCTTTTATAGACAGGAACTGGAGGTGCAGACAAGAATAGTGTCCTCTCCCAAGTCACACAGGCAGTCTGAGGAAAATGGCCTGGCTTTTCTAAATCCTGAAGCTAATGCTCCAGCCTCTAGGACTTTTGTTCTAAAGATGAAACTGAAGTAACTACACCACCTGGGAACTTGAAGTGATGCTTGCCTGAAGTCTAGGAGATGCTGCATCTGTTAGAAGTAATATCTGCCATTACACAGCTCCCAGTGATGACTCCCAACACTTCTGCCAGCACAACACCAGCAGAAAAAAATCCTGGCATGACACTGCTTGTATTCCTGTTAAGTTAACCTAAGAGTCAGTAAGACAGAAATGCTTTAGTGCTCACCAGTCAACCATGGGCTGCACGTTGCTAATGCCAACTGGGACTTTTAACTAGGGCTTGCTCCTCCTTCCCAGTTTTGCCTGTGAGACAGAGATGCTACAGTATGATCAAAAGGCTATCAAGATTTATTGAGTGGTCACAAGTCTTTTCTAACACAGCAACTTTATGGTCCTTTCTGTCCTAAAAGTGCTGCACAAATATTAACTAAAGAAAGCTTCCTTTTTACAGTGCAATAAGCCAGAAGATAGTGTCTGAAACAAGTCATAAGTGGTTTTGATAAGTTGTCCTCATGAGCACAATTTTCTGCTTTTGTTATTTACATAACTTTACAGGTCCCAGATGAGCAGACTATCATAAGCAATGAAAGAAAAGATGCTCAAGTGTGCTGTGCAAGCATCATACAAAACAAGAGGTGAAAAAAAAAAAGGATAACCTGAAAAAAAATCCAAATGTAATCAGAACAGATTAGTGATTTTGACACGGTGTCAGTAACTCCTCTTATTATGAGAAGATATTCAGGTATAATTAGGCTCCATGTCACAAAGAATCAGAACTAATAACTCTGATGCAAATGTTTGCAAGCTGGGGATATAGCATTCTCAGGGTCTCTGAAGGAAGCACTTTACCTTTTGTCTGTTATGTATGAGGACAACCTTACAGAGCTGGCAAATACTTGGAAAGGTCAGAGTGCTCTGGTGATACTAATTACTCTGCTGATAATAACTATCTCATTGCAACTGATTAGCTTTCCTTCTTATTTGTTGTTGCAAGAGTTTACTTTCCTTATGAACTATCTAGCCCTTCTGCTTTCTATAAAAAACCTGCAGATGTTAACTACTGAGAGGCAATATGCCTGAAAAGCTTGTGTTTATGTTAGGTTGATTTTTAGGACTGGGTTTGTGATTGCACTCAAGTTCTGCCCCCTGAAGCCACTGATGACTCCAAATTATTAGTCTGAGCCTCATTGTCTCCCACCTGACACCTGTGAATCTCAATCACTTCTAGATAGCAAAATACCATCATTAAATGCTTTGAAAAATTTTGATTTGACAACATTTTTACAGGTGTGAATGTCTATAATAAAAAATAGACATGCAGAATCAAACTTCACATTCTGTATATCACATTATTTGGGGGTTTTGGGGGGTTCAGTTCTGCTCCATCCAGTCATGGTAGCAGCTGTGACTTAGGAGTGCCCAAAATCTCAACAAAAATCAGGCCACATCAGTTGGTTAGTCTGTCAGTATACTGACAGGGCAACAAGCAAACACAGAAGCAACATATTCCATACTCTGTTACTTATACAGTGAACTTTTCTCATGGTTTTTTGACATTCATACTAACACTGCTGTGTCATCTTCACTCCTTCAAAGTGATATTAAATAAAGTGAATGAGATGAAAGTGAATGAAAGATGGAAAGCGAGAAAGAAGAATCGATTAAGTTAATTAATAGCTGACAAATAACAGTAAAAAAGATGTTTCACCGTAAGTTACAAGTGACATCAAATTCTGAAAGCAGCTTGAAGAGAAACAATGAGGTTACCAGACCTTTTACAATACAATTAAATAATGTGTGTTGCTGTACAGAAAGCAAACAACAGTAGTAGTTGAAAAGGAAGGGACAGACTATGACTTTGGCCTTGTACCACAGAGCTCTGTGGGACAGAGCAAGGAGCTGGGCAACAGAAGACATCAACAAAGCCTCCTGGGGCTATTGTTTGCTTGCTGGGAGAGACTAGATAAGTCATTTACCTTTTCTTTAAGTGGATTTCCTAAGAAAATGAAGTTTACACAGCTGTGTTCACTTGGCATGACATCTCAGGAATTTCCTTGACCAATTTCCAATGTATTTGACAGAGAGTAGACTCCAAAGACAGCACGTTCCCTAAAGTTTCATGTGGGCAGTAGTGGCTTCAAGAAAGGTCTTATCACGTTCCCTAAAGTTTCATGCAGGCAGTAGTGGCTTCAAGAAAGGTCTTACCACTCCTGCATCTGACTGAGTACTCAATTATGTTAGATATCAGAGAAGAAACGAGATAATTATGTTGAGATGTCAGAGAAGAAACTAGATATTACAGAGAGATAAGGACTAGACTTTGTTGGCTATGGCACCCACAGAAGTCTCTTTTCTTCTTCTATCCTTAATTTTCCTCCATCTGTCCTTCTTACTTAGATTTTAAGTCCCTTCAGGCTTATCTGACTGCTGCTCTATCATTAGACCATGGCATTGGTGGGAGGCCCAGTCAGCTCAGATCTTGCCTGTGATGCATTTTATAACACGAAAGAATGTTCATCTCACACAAATAAAAGGATAATTTCACTAACAAATGGCATTATTTATGGAGAACACACAGCACAAGAAACAAACAGAGCTGTGTACATTTCCCTTCTGACATATATATATATATATGTAAATGATCTCAAGGAAGAAAGCTAACCCTGTCTCACAGTTTCATAGGACACACTGCTACAGTTCTGTCACACACATTTTCTGTCTGCTTTTCCACAAGGAAAAATTACAGTTTGAAAAATCAAGGTTTAAAAAAAATTAAACGTAGTTCTACTGAAGGATGTTACAAGCAGCTGCATGCACTGTTCCAATAGGTCATGCATCTCAGAAATAACTCTTCTGGGAATACAAAGCAAGCCAGAAGATTGTCAGGCTTTCAGAAGAGTCTACAGTACGGCAGGAAGGGATGAGATTAAAGTCTTATGGTTGAACTTTATTCTAAGGGAGAGTGGAATACAATAAAATTTCTTTCTGCTTAGGAAAGAAAAATTTGTGATATGGCCTAGAATTTAGCAATATTACAGTTAAGCCAGTTTTAAATGTAGGGTGTTCTTGCTTATAATGTCGTAACAGTGTTTTATTAACTGTGCTTCCCATTAACCTCTATGGAAAACATATCAGAATTCATTATCCAAAGGGTATGATGTCCAGGTGACACAGTGTTTGAGGCACAAGGAATAAAGAATAATCAGAGAGCATCCTGTAGAGTGACAAATGAAGGATTTAATAGCTGTCTAAGTAACACGGACTGAAGAGATTTGTGGTACAATACAGTAAAAACAGAGAGCATCCTGTAGAGTGACAAATAAAGGATTTAATAGCTGTCTAAGTAATACAGACTAAAGAGATTTGTGGTACAATACAGTAAAATCTTAGAATGAGAACTAGAAAGGATTCTAAGTGTTCATGAGTGAGGCTATCTCACAAATTCACCTCTCAGATGTGGCAATTGTTTCCAAATTATTTAACACACCTTGACAGGCTGCTAACCTGCTTGTTCTATGGCTTCATCTGCAGTGCTCAGTGTTGTACTATTGTAAAACCTCATGGAAAGCAAAATGATAAGTCTGTACTTATTAAACAGCCACCCCTGGAGGTAGCTGAAGGACTGGTCTGTGAATCCTGCAATTCCTCCACAGATCGGGTTACTACTCTGACATGCTACAAGGATGGTTTTGAAAAACAAAATAGATTAATTGAAAGGTAAAAAAATGTTGGCTTAATAACAGAAGTTCACCATTATCATAATTTTATGGTTTTCCTGGTCATTGAGTACAAATCTGAACACTGCCTAATAATTCACACAGCTGTAACAGTCAGATGATTTTAGCAGGAGCATGAATTAATTCACTGGAAAAAAATGTATTTATTTCAATTTAAATGAAATTTATCTTAGAATGAACTGAAATCTTACTGAAGCTTTCTCACAGCACTAGGAAGAGCAAGGAATGAAAGCAGTTTGTTTTTAAGAGGAATTTCTTAAGATTTATTTAATACATAATATATTATTTCTAAGTCCAGCTAAAGGAACTGTTTTCAGCTAAGAAGACTTAAAAAAACCAATTAATAATCCTAAAAATTTTTCAACACAGGCTAAAAAACCAGTTCATAATCCTAAAAATTTTTCAACACAGGCATTTCCTAAGACATCACTGTGTTCCAGCTGTGCACAAACTCCAGTTACCACATAGGAAGATGATGCTAGAAAAGATATTTTTATTTGGATAGAAGATACATTTTAGTCTAGAAATAACTTTGTTCAGTTTTCAGTTCTCACAAAACTTAATTTTTTACTGGAATATAGGAATCCATAATTTTGATACTATGTTGCTTTGTTCCTCTGTAACAAAGAAGTTGAGTATTTGCCTGAACTGCAAAGCTCATATGAGCTTAACTACAAAACTGTAAACCATCCCTCTTAAAGGCAGGGACAGATCAAGGGCATCAACACAGAGAAAAGAAAGGGCTTTAATAGTGAAGCACTTTGGAAGATCTAAACTGGATGAGATTGACAGCTAGTATATGGCATCATTAAGCACAGAGTTAGTACAGGATTATTTGATTTAACAGTTTCTTGTTGCACTCTCTGGAACCTCCCCAGCACTTCCCCTCCAGATATTGTGCCACTTTATCAGGGTCCTGTGGTTGCTCAGGGGTGAACTTCCAACTGTTGGAGGAGATACCTCTGACCTTAGGCCATCCCAGTCATCCCAGTGCCCTCGGTCCCATCCCAGTCCCTCCACAGTACATCTGACCCCATTACATTTGACCTCTGGTCCATAACCTTTGACCCTTGACCTTATGACCTTTGACCTTTGGACTCTGTTGCCCTGATCTTCTGACCTTTGACCTTTGGACTCTGTTGCCCTTCCCTGGACATCCTCCAGCCCCTCAATGCTTTGGCCTAAGGTATAGCTGAGGAAGAGTTTTTGTTGTCCAAAGGCTCAGGCAAAGACTTCAATGTCTTCTCTTGGAACCAGGCTTTAATTAAAATGATACAAATTAACTCTGGTAAAGCCTTCAATGTCTTCTCCTGGAATCAGGCTTTAATTAAAATGATACAAATTAATGTGGGAAGGCTTTTTCTATCTTGTTATAATTGTTGTATAAACCCAACTCCCCATCTCATTAACTGCCTAAAGTTACCATATAAATACAAATATTTGATGGTGGAATGTTATTATCCCTTCCTGAAATAAGTAGATTGCACGATACATCACTGTCCACTGGAAGCACTAACTGTTATTGTGGAGGAAATTAGTTGCTTAATTCCACTCTCTAAGCTGCAAGCTAATTAGCAGAATAGCACTAAACATTAGTTAGCAGCTCTGCAGTATTTCTGTGAAATGTCACTCACTTTATTCACTTTCTGTGAAGTTATAGCTACTCCCAAGAGTAAAATCTCAACATCTTAAATCTCTCCAGACTTCATATCAACCAAATTGTTCATGCAAATGATCCTAATCCCAAGCTTAATTGTACATCTGGCAAATGTTTCAGTATATAAACACAGTATAGACACATAATGCAGAAGATAAATTATTCTGTGGTCTCCAAGGAAAACATGTAATTCCTCTGGATTACACAAATACCAAAAGTTCAACAAATGATATGATATGACTCACAATCTCAACTTTTGTTGGAGAATACTGTTAATAGTACCCAAATAACACAGTTAACTCTCTGGAATGTAACCACTGCATGTTGATTTCTCTTCTTCAGTAATCCTCCAGTTCACTGCTGTCTTTCCAGCATTTCTGTGAGACATTGAACAATACAAAGGCTTTATAATGTCAGCAAATGTTGCCCAGCACATCCACCAGCAATATAACTCATTGCATGTAAGCCCCTGTGCATACTTTTCCTGCTGTGGATACGACTGGCAAAAGTTATGCTGAAAAAAACATTGGGAAAAATCATGTATCAGAAATGCATGAAAATCTGCATAGGTATTGCAGAACTAAAATGGTTCAGACCAATTCACCTCATCTCCATTTCAAGTCAAGGTTAAATCAGAAAAACCCAAATGCAAATTTCATCAACTAACATTTTAAAAACTTTCCACACTTTGGTGGAAACCAAAAGGATGGAACAGGATGTGCTTCATGTACATTTTAAACCTCTTCCATACTCTTAGTGAAACAAGGTCCCTTCAGCCCTACATCCCCTGCTAGTGGCAGAGCTATATAAGATTATAACATAGTAGAAGTCTTCACCTACTTCTGTAGAAATTCATATAGTGGTAAAGTTCCTGATTTCAAACCCTGGCTTCAGCCTTATAAGGGCCACAGAGAAATGCCAGCTCTGCTGAAAGGGAATTCTGCACACACACCTGCTAGCAAAACCTGCTATTTTTAGTACTTGTTCATCCTGAAATCATTTGTGTTTGTAGATGGATAGTAAATAATCAACAATGTTGGCTAATTGTGCTGGGCTGACCCTGGCCAGCAACTGGGCATTCACCTCGAGATTGATTTGACATGAACACTTACCTCTTGTATTCAATAAAGTTAGTGAAATCAAATATCTTACTCATGTTTCTGTCTTAAACACCAATATCTGTGATGTCAGGTTACAGATTTTCTACTGCTAAACATCTCCTTCCCTTGTTTCTTGGCTGTACTCCTCACTGAGCTTTTAAAGTTAAATACTTTTAATCAAATTAAAAATTCATCTTTTTGCTTTTTTTCTAGAATAGTAAAATTACTATTTTTAGCACAATTTTCTCCTGTGATCTTGGCTGAAATTAGACCAATGGTGCTCTCACAGGGTTTTTCAAATTATAATTGGTTTAAATTCTCATCTCCTCCAGGTGCTTCGCATTCCTCAGTATCCCATGGCATTAGAGGGAAGTTGAATAGCTAAAATTAACTCCCTGTGAACCTACAGTGTGCTAAAGTAAGTCAGAGTCTCCAGGGACTCAGATATTAAGAGGAGCCAATATAGTTTACTGCTTTTCAGAAAATAGTTTTCATTGTATGAGCAATTTTTACAGTGCAAAGACAGGGGAGGGGAAAAATCATGGAATCCCAGAGTGGTTTGGGTTGGAAGGGACCTTAAACATCACCTAGTTCCAACCCCTGCCCTGGGCAGGGACACTTTTCACTAGACCAGGTTGCTCCAAGCCCTATCCAACCTGGCCTGGAACGCTTCCAGGGATGGGGCAGCCACAGTTTCTCCATTCCTGGAAAAAAAAGGCAACTGAGCAGTTTAGGAATTAGCATTTCAGGAGAAGCTGGGGGAAATGCCTTATTATCACCTAACTAAAGCTCTATTACAACGTGTGAACAAAGGCCAAAGTCAAGGTTGCCCAGGAAATCTGAATTCTTACAGTATGAGTGCATGATCTTGTAGCTTGAATGTCCTTTCAGAACAGTTCTTCTTCTGCATAGTAGAAACTGGACTCTTGTTAATATTAACTTAGCCCCTACATTTGCACAGTCGTGTCTGGGCTTCTGGCAGCAAAGCAGGTTCTGCTAAATAATAGATTGCTTACAATAAGATGCCGTGATAATTTGCTCACAGAGGAAGGAAATGTCAATGAGCAATATGTTTGCATATAATTATGTTACTGTCATTCAGAACATCCTTATGGGTACAGTGTTAAGCACAGTTAATCAAATAAGGCTGCATATCTAATCCTCTCTGCACTTCGAGATGTGCTTTAGTCTGTCAGTTCTAGAGGCAAGAGAAGAGGACAGGCTGGACTATGCCTTTGCCCATGTGTCTACACAGCACTATCAGCAGGTGCTTTGGTGTGCAGTTAGATCAGCATTATTATCCCTGTGAAATTTCCTTATGAGCAATTAGCTGGTGAAAAGGAGACAAGGCTTAGTCAGAGACAGCTGAAAAAAATCACATGCCTTTGTTCTTCAGCACATGATGCTTTTGGGTTTAGAGGTGGTAGAAAGGCTTAAGGACTTACTTTAGTTCTTTCTGGTCTGGCTGTATGATCTCTAAACATAAACAAGCAGGATATTTGGTTGGTTTCTAATAAGCAAGTCATGATTGAATTTTGGCACCTCTTTCAATCACAGAGTGCCATAACCAAAAGGCAGAGAAGGGCCTATTCCATGGCTGGGTGGCTGCTGTGCCAGAAGAGCAGTGATGCTGGCAAGGATTGTTGCAGTCCTTGTTTCCCTTCCCCTGTCAAGCTGGTACAGCTGGTCTGTCCACCCAGAACCCTCCTCTCTGGACCCCAGTGCTCTCTGCCCTCAGCAGAGAGGTAGCAGAGCATGGGTTCTAGTCAATGCCAGGGATGTTCTGCTAGGACACTTTGATAAAGACAGGCCCAACACCCTGGGTTTGAGCATTCCAAATTATTTCAAGGGCCTAGAGGGGAAGCCATACAAAGAGTAGCTGAGGTCATTTGTCTTGAGTAGCTGAAGTCATTTGGCTTGTTCAGCCTGGAGGAGAGGAGACTGAGGGAGACTCCTTGCAGTCTGCAGCTTCCTCATGAGGGATGGTGGAGGGAAAGCACCAATTTCTGCTCCCTGGTGACCAGTGACAAGAGCTGAGGGAATGGCTGGAACTGTGTCAGGGAAGGTTTAGGCTGGGTATTAGGAAAGGATTCTTCCCCCAGAGGGTGTTTGGGCACTGAACAGCTCCCCAGGGCAGTGGTCACAGCACCAAGCCTGACAGAGCTCAAGGAGTATTTGGGCAATGCTCTCAGGCACATCGTGGGATTTTTGGGTTTGACCTGTGCAGGGCCAGGAGTTGGACTTCAGTGATTCTTGTGGGTCCATCCAGGTCAGGATATTCTATGATCTATGAGTAAAACCCCAGAACTGAGGGAGAACACAATTCTAAATGTGTCACACTCCTGAAATGTCCTGGCATGGAAAAGCAGATCAATTTATTGGGTTGCATATGATCACAGTCTGGTGGGGTTAGCATCTCTCCAGAGAAGGACACTCCACAGCCTGTCTGAGCAGCCAGTTCCAGTGCTCTGCCACCCACACAGTAAAGTTTTTCCTCATATTCAGGAGACTTCCTGCGTTTCAGTTTGTGTCCATTGTCCTGTCACTGAGCACCACCAAGCAGAGCCTGGATCCATCCCCTTCACACTCTCCCTCCAGATACTTCCATACATTGATAAGATCCCCTCCCAGTCATCTCTTGTCTAGGCTAAACAAGCCCAGCTCCCTCAGCTTTCCCCCATAAGAGAGATGTTCCAGTCCCCTAATCATCTCCACAGCCTTCCTCTGGACCCACTCTAGTAGTTCCATGTCTTCCTTGCATTGGAGAGCCCAGAAGTGGACACAGAGCTCCAGATGTGCATCACTAGGGCTGAGCAGTAAAGTTTCCTCATCCTTCATTTACCCTCATGATGACTGAAGCCAGGAACATCGTTCAGCAGAAACATCAATGGCACTGGAGACAAACCCAGGAATGCTTGGGGTTTTGGAAGTCATCATCAGTAGTACTTAAGGAGCAACCTTCAAATTTCACATTTTTCCCCACAGAAGTGTAGAAAATTTTCTCAGAAACTTCAGCCCATTTCTAAGTCAAATGTAAAATTAATGGAAGAGTGTTATTTTGATAAATTACTTTTCCATTTTTAAGGACTTTTAAAAGAAACTTTGTTTTTTCTTCAATCAGCTTCAAATATTTCCAAAGGTCTATTGCAACAGTGATTGTATGTCAAGTCCATGGAAACTCACCAGTGAGTAGGCAGGTGTTATGTTGTCATATCTTTTAGCATTTTATTGTTACCTGCTGTACCTCTGTTACTTAATCCTAAAACTTTTATCTGACCTAAGTCAAGGACTTTCTGTAAAATAACATAGGAAGTCCTTTATGTTAATCATTCCAGTTAGAGTAGGACAAGATTATTAATAGTTTAACATATATGAGTATCTATCCATTCTAGGCAAGTTAGAGGATTCTAGATTGACCTATGTTGAAATGAAGTCACAGGACATCAAAAGCAGTGTGGGCAACAGTTAGAGGGAGGTGATTCTGCCCTTCTGCTCCAGCAAATAACAAAACCAATTGCTGCTGTGATAAGGGCTGAGTCCTCAGCTGAAGATTTAGTCTGTAGAAATAAAAAGATGTGAATGAAAACTAAAATCTTATTCCGAGAGATTATGGGACTTGTGCAAGATGAGAAAGTTAATGTCAAAAGGCAGGAAAGGAAACCTTGCACAGAAATGATTGCAGAGCTAGGTGAAAACCAGTAAAGGAAGATGTGACATTCTGCTACAGCCAGTGGATCAGTTTTTTCGGAAGCCACTTGCCCATGCAAGCCCATGGCACCTGCTTTCAAGAACTCCAGAAAAAAACTGAGTTCTCATGCTTCAGTTTCTTCCACAGCCACTAGCTGCCGCTGCGAGTAAAGCTCTCTGCAGCACAGCCAAAACCAGCTGCACACCGGCAGGAATGAAGAGAATTTCTCTTCCAAATATTTTCCCTCTCCTTTGAAGAGTTTTTGATCCTGAGACACACACTGCTCATGAAATTTGGATTTTTCGAAGTTGTCACCCATCTCTAAGGGAATGCTGTTCTCACCTTCTTTTGGTGCAGCACTTAAATAGGATGTGTCTGGATTTTCTGCTTGAGTATGTTTTCATCACTTAATATTGTACTTACAGAGTTAACAAGTATTTTCCAAAATTCTTAAACAAAGCTGCTTTCATCCATGAAAACATTTTGGCTAACATTCATCAGAGGTCAGTAATTTCTGTCTCTGAACTACTTGAGAAAAAGGAACAAATCTACCATCATTTTTAGGGTGATCTCTTTTTCTTCCTGATCAATAATTCCTCCTTTTTGACAAAAGTTGAAGCATAAGATGTATTTGACTCACCTTTCTTTCTAGCCTAAACCTTTTAAATTTTACCTTTCTGACACAGACCTGGAGACATTTCAATTTTCTACATAAATCAGGTCAGAGAGGTCTAATTATTCGTTGATTGTGTGATTTGTCTTGTGTGTTGCCTTGTTCCATTAGTTTAGCTGAGGGGTTAGTAGAACAGTTATGCCTCTTGACCTCAGAAAGAAAAGTCATCTACGTGGGAAAAAACCTGCCCAAGCATGGATATTTAAAGAATTATGCAAAGCTGCCAATTCTTTTCCCAAGAGGTCTCATCTTGAGGGTTAAGAAAAGCACAAGAGGTGTTTGTCACCTGGAACACACATGCAATATTGAAATAATGAGGATATAATCATATTTGCATTAGGACACAAACTCCTTCCTTTCCAGCTCTGCCTGTCAGCAAGAGGACCCACATCCCATAATGGCTAAATTCTGCACACTGCCAATGATTGCACTGGTGTAAGTCAGGCAATTTACAGTGCAGAATAGCAACTGTAAGTGTAATTTATTTATTTTCCCCTCTCAGCCTAAATATTAGAAAAGATTACACACCTCTACTTCTGAATAGTTTTTCTCCAGCTATCAGTTTCTAAACTGCCAAAGCAATTTAAATTATTTAGAAAATGTCAAATTCTGATATGGGCCAAAAATATATCAAACCCCTTGTCTTCCATTCCTGATGGTATCCCAGTTATAAATGCATATTTCTAGTCATCATCTTTACATTAACTCTCAGGTTCCACAGCTCCAACAGAAATGACAGTTTGTGCATGAAAACAGTTAATTCTTTCCTGTATCATTATAATCTGTAACTTGTGACTCTAGAAATCCAAATAAAATATTGGCATGTGTGGTACTCACCCTGTGATATTGACATAACTCTGGTGCAGATACTATTTTTACAAATACAAGTCTGGATTTGGAGATTAATCAAAATAAATGATGTGTGTATAAATGTTCTCAAATTCATCTCAGTTATGGTCCCAGATCCCTGGATTGCTTTATCTGCATCAAAATGCAGTTCAAACAAAGCTCTTGCAGATGACATGGCTTTGTGTTGATGAGGTTTGGGAAAGCAGGGGAAGGGGATGGATAGGTGAGCAGCAGCAAGCTAAGTATAAAGGGAGGGACAGAGGGAAGGAAGAAGGATTAAAGGACATAAACTAGGGATAGAGTAGAAAGATTTCTTCTGAAATTAAAAGCTTGGCTGAGGGACTTTGCTATCTTGAAGATTTCACTTTCATCCCTCCTTCTCACCTCTGCCTGCCTATTGTTTGTCCTGATCTGCTGCTGCCTCTCTGCACATGGTCTTTGGCAAGATTATTTTAGTTTTCTGAGGTGTTTGTACCTCATCTAACACATAGGTGTTCAAATCAAAGAATTTTTCTGCTGTGTATATAAATATTGCTGTCTGTAAGTCCAGTCTCAGAGAAGACAGTGCTGCAGACAGTATGCTGGTACTGAACCCAAAGGTTGCCCTGCCTAGTCATATGAAACAAGGGATGGGGAGCTGGAAACACGGGAGTCTGTGGAGACCACCATGTCCCACCTTTGCAGTCCCTTGGTGAGCTGATCAGCAAAGGCCTTTCAGCTCTGTTGGAGTGAAAATGGAACAAACAAATGATCTTAAAAACCGATTCAGTACAAAGTTTGATCAACTGAGGAAATGATGCTGAAATTGTTATTAAAACCTAAACTGTTCATTTTGGCCTTTGATGCTGCAAAGATTCCAATTAAAATAAGGATATTTCCAAAACATCACAGAACCTGCCACGTCTCCATTTTGCAAAAAGCCCGAGTGTAATAGAAGAGGAAGTGTCAATGACTTTTGGTAGAGTATTTAATCTCTGTAGGATCTTTTGACTTGATTCTCAGTCAAGTATCTCGTTATTTAAGCAAAAAAAATACACTTGTTTAGCTTTTTATCTAGAAGTAGCAATTATTTGCTCAATAAAATTCCTTTCTCAGAACGTATGACCTCATTTTTCTCCATTGTTAGATTCCACTCCTTGCTTTCTGCCAGCTGCAGTATATTTATCCCAATCGAAACGGTGAAAGAGTAATTTAAGAGGACAAGAACAATGATAAGCATCTACTAGCAGCTTACTGCATAGCTAAAGCTTGTATGGAATGTAGCAGATTCTTAAATATTTAATAGAACTTACTCTTCCCTTTAACCATTCCATTCTCTGTGAAGGATCTCATGAAATATGAATTATGCCTGTGTAATGTTTTGCATACCCTAGTGGCTGCCTCATTTCAGTTGTATTCCATACACAACTTCTATGCAAAAAAAACCAGAAAAAAACATTTAGTAAAAATGATTCTGCTCCTAATTGAGGTTCTCAGGTTTCCACAGTCACTCCAAATTCCCTGCTAAGCCTTAAGATCAAGACCTGGAAGGAGTTAGTTATAGAGAGCAAACTCATCGTGACAATCTCTGTAGTGAACCAGAACACGATCAATTTAAACCCATGAAAATTCAACACCAGCCCTTAGTTCAGCCTTTATAACTGTGTTGAAAGGAAAATTTTGTAAAGGATTCATCTTCCAAAGCAATTTCTCACGCACTGTCAGGTACGAAACAACCAGCTGCTCACAGGTGCCCCAGTTTCCTTTGCTCACACGAGTGGGAGTCTGACGTTCAGACGGGTGCACAGGAGGAATTCCTTACAGAAGTTACATCTGGGAAAAGCACTCGAGGCACCTCAGCAACACTTTTCAGTGACTGAGTTCAGAGCAGTTCAAAATGAGGTGTTATTAGTTTATTTATTTATGAACTGAAACCTAGTGCAAGCATTAGTCTTGTTGGGGAATATCTTCACAGCTTGGAAGAAATACTGTTTTCTCAGGGCCAGAGAAAGATTGATATATGGAATAAGTGGCAGCATTTCTATCAAAATATTAGCATATTTTACCCCTCCCTAAAAGAACCCACACAATCCTTTACCTTTTCCCTATGGGTGTGTTTTCTGTTTATAGAAGAATGGTTGAATAGCAGAGAAATAAAGGAAAAATGTTATTTTCTGTAGCGAAGAATTTGTTATGAACTTATGTTCTCACATTCTTCCCTCTTTCTAAGTGTACCTGAAACAAGATATAAAGCACTAAATCTTTCCTCACCATTTTCATGTCACCCAGTTTTGAAGTCTTCCCAATATCTCTTCGTGTTACAGACTAGCAGTGCTGTCCCTGGACAGAATAGAATGCAAACTTCTCAATGCCTTGGTGAAGACAAACAGCTTTTTAGCCCTTAAATTTCTTGGCAATATGTATTTAACCTACAAGCAGCCATGGGATTAGTGAACTCACTAGTTGACTCCTTTGACCAGACTTCATAAGGTTCCTTTCAGGAATGTAGAAGGCTTGACCATACTTTATAAGGTTCCTTTCAGGAATGTAGAAGGAATAGGAAATTTGCAGTAGTAAATATTCCCAAGGCTATGAAGATTCACAAAGCAAACAGTTTGCTGTGCTTAAAAAAGGAGAAAAAAAGTGATTAAATGGTTGACCAGGTCATTACATAAATGCTGGCTTAGAGAGAAACAATTCATTGTTTTCCTTAAATGAAAACTTCTAACCTCTCAGGGGCTATAAACCCTTTGTGCTGTGGGTGAGGACCTGGCAGGCAGGAACAGGTACTAGAGGAGTGGGAAGCCCCACACCTGGGTGAGGACTTGGCAGGCAGGAAGAGGTACTAGAGGAGTGGGAAGCCCCACAGTGGCTGCCCCTGTCCCCTGTTAGCAAGGAAAAGAGGGTTACAGAACTGCTGTGAGCATTTTTTTCTAGTGTGGTAGTAGCTCCCAATCAGCTCCATCTAACAGCAGGGAGAAGATACTTGTGTAATTTTGGCCTTACCAGGCTAGATGCTGCACAGATTTCAGAAGTGTTTAAAGATCTCTCCCAAGAACTTTCCTAAGCATTATTTATTATAATTCAAATAATCTAATATGCATTTCATTATATATCTGGGACATCTGATATCTTTCATGAAGCATAACTCATGAGATATGAAAGCTCAATTCAAGCAAGGAATAGAAAGGAGACGAAAACAACAACAACAAGAACGAGACAGACTTCAGCAGGCCTTGAAATTATTTCACAGCACCTGCCATTTTTACTGAATTCTCTCAAATACAAACTTCATTTCTCTGATGGCTCATATTTCACTTGGGTAAGATGGTATTTCTCCTTTGTTGCCTTGTGGTTTTTGCTCAGTTGCTTCTGGACTGTTTTGTGTGAGAAAAATATAGAAAATGTACCAAGCAATGCAGCATTAAACTTGGGGTGACATTTGGAGGATGCAGTGTTTAACACCTGATATTAAAACAAGTCTAAAAGCCAGAGGAAAACTGAAAGGAGTTTTCTGATCAAAATAATTTCTATATTTTAAGGAAGCAAGTACCTTCTTAGTTTGTATTTTTACCAGTTCTATCCAATGTTATTCTCTCCATGTATTTCTCTTCCTGTTTTCAGTTTTTTGACAGGCTATTGTGATTACTTTCAGTATTCTATAATATTAATGGTGAAAATAATTTGTGCTTTCTCATTCTAACTTCACACCAAGCTAAATTAAATAGGAAAATTAAATAGGAAAAAGCAAGTTTTTATCAGTGCACAAAATAAATAGGAATATATACACCAGGGAAAAGCAAAGCAAGTTTTTATCAGTGCACAAAATGATCTCTGGAAGTTTGATAGAGTATATCTATGGGGTTCTAAAACCAGTAAGAAAAAAATATTCTGAAGATTTTAGTTGAAAAAAGTTTTGTTTATGTCTCTGGTTGTCCTGTGGAATTTATTTTTTGCAGAGGGTTTTCTTTTTGCCATCATTATATACACCAGGGAAAAGCAAAGCAAGTTTTTATCAGTGCACAAAATGATCTCTGGAAGTTTGATAGAGTATATCTATGGGGTTCTAAAACCAGTAAGAAAAAAATATTCTGAAGATTTTAGTTGAAAAAAGTTTTGTTTATGTCTCTGGTTGTCCTGTGGAATTTATTTTTTGCAGAGGGTTTTCTTTTTGCCATCATTTCAAATTAAGACATATCTAACATATGTGCATTGATGTAAAAAGGGAGATGGTTATTCCTCAGTTCTTCTGAGGTGGTTGGGGATCCCTTCTAGCTGCTTAATGCTAGGGACATGTCATTTTCTGTTGTCCTTAATTCCACTTCACTCAAAACACATCTGTCTTGTAAACTGACTTGGGGTAAAATATTCATCTTGCTGAAGCCAATGGAAGTTTTACTATTGGCTGCAGTTGCAGTCTGAGATTGCAGAAGGACTCAGCAGATCACATGCTGCAGGTTTCTTCATTACAATGAAAGAAATTACGCTGCAGCATGTAGGAAGACTCTCAGTATTTTCTTGGATCACCTGATACCTCCCTGTGCCTTTTGCATCCTTCCAACTTACTCTTTTTTCCTACATCCTGCTCCTTTTCAGGGACATTTTGAAGCATGCTGTCAGCAAAGTACCTCATTTGCAATGGCAACTGCACATCAACGAGTTTTAGGACAGATTTCATTTTAACTCAATATAAAAATAAGATATGACTAAACAGAGTGAGCATGTGAAATGTATCTGTGTTTCTCAGCATGGCTGCTTTGGTATCTCCTTGGAGCTGTGACTCCTCCGACCTGTAAACAGGCATCATCTTTACATTGCAGTCTCAAGAAGAGAGCAAGAAATACAGTCCTGTTTTCTTTGTGGGTTACAAATTTCACAGCAGTAATGAGTAAGATGACAGTTTTGTCTACATTCCCTGTTCTCTTAGTCATATCCATCATGTCCTGTCCCAAGATGAGCTGTGTTTCAGAAGAGGGTATGTGGATGAGGTTTTTGTGATGCCTCTGCACTCCTAGATGAAGTTGGGAAGCTTTCGAAAGCCAAAGTTTATTTTGCCAGTGTTAGCAATATTTCTCTGTGTACGCACACCTATTTCCCTCCCATAGCTTCTCTTCAAACATGACTGCAGCAATATATTTCTCTGTGTGTTCACACGTATTTCCCTCGCACAGCTTCTCTTCAAACATGACTGCAGCAAAGCATCACTATGCTTCATTCCCTGGTTTCTGCCCCACTAAAGAATTCCTCCATGCTTTGAGCAATGAGGAATGGCTATTTATTGTTATTTTACACCAAGTTTGGAGGCATAAGTTGTGTGTGTTCTCCTGAAGATGGAAAGGAGATCAATAGATTGTATCTGTCTGATCAGCTTCCACATTTGCATGCTTATGGTTGGAAAGTTCAGCTGCAGTCACGGAGGACAACTGACCCAGTTTCTCCCCAGCCTCCACTTTTACCCATTAATGATGATCAAATGAGGCTAGGTCTGACTTTTGAAGTGGAGAGAAGTCAAACCATGTGATGAAAGCAATGACAGGAGTGTTGGAGTAAAGATGCTCCCCTGATTAGACCCAGGTTTCCTGATGGAGGATCTGGCAAGCATATGTGATCTCATGGCTTGAGCTATGGTCTAGAATATGCACCAGCAGGTTGGGATGGACAGGAGAGGTCCTGGGATGGTATATGTGTATGCAGGATATATTCACAGTGACACAGATTCCAACAGGGTCTGTCCTGAATTATATTTTCATTCTAGGGCCAGGGGTTAGTCTTCCAGAGTGAAACTGGAACAGAGATTTTATAGTTGTTACTAACAACAAGAATGTTAACATTAATAAATACCTAAATACACCATAATAGCACAGGTGAATGTAATCTTCCTCTATGCCTTCCCTTTTAAATTTCAAAGGGGCATGGTATTCTGCCTTTTCATTAGCTGATCTGTAGCATTACATGCTCAAAGCATGTCATATTCCATCCAAGAAATGGCTGTAGTTAGCTCTACTGAATGTGTAAACATTTTTATCTGTTCTTTATGCATTTCATTAAGATGCTGAGACATCCTATTCTTGACTGTTTGGGAAAGTCTCTTGAGGTCTTGTAAGAAAAGACAATAAAGATAAGTGTTAATTTGCAACATTTGACACTATTTTGCTAAACTTAGAGTAGAAAAACTGCATCAGATTTGTTTGTCAATTGCCTTCTTTCTTTGCCATTTATTCTTTCTACATTTCAGAAAAGTATTGTGGCTGAATTTTACATATTAATTCACATTGTCTTTGGAAATGGCAAATTTTTAAAAAACGGGAGAAAGTGTGTGTGAATTCAATTATTTGTCTGGTTTCTAACAGCTCTTATAAGAAGAGCTATATTAACAGATAACTTGGCTAGACTGTTTGCACCAACTGCATCACATCTCTCATGCCACTGTGACTCAAATCTCTGACCACTAACATACACATACAGTTCTTCTCGTATTCTCTTTTTTTTTTCTGTGTGCTTTGCTCATTCTCTCCATGTGAAGCAAATTATTTAAATCATAAACAGTGAGATTTCTGAAGCAACATAAGGCATTTATCACAACTGGAACAACTTGGAGAAAGGAGGAACTTGGCTTGGAAAAGGTGGATTCACAGATTCCACTGAAAGCTATAAATTGTTTTCTCAGGCTGTGAGTGCTGCCCTCTTCCTTCTCTTTTGTAACATTCCCTAAGAAATACCTGCCTGGACAGCACCAATCTGTGCTTCAAAGAGAACACTGGTCTCTGAGCCACAAACAATGTGAACATTCAGCAGGGATGAAGAGCTGTTTCCACACAGGAGAAATAACAAAAAGGAGGAGGAAAAAATAATGGATGTGAGCAACAAAGCCAAGGTAGTATCAGTGTTAAAACATGAAACATTACAGTCTGTGACCTTCTCTTTTGTCTTGTGGAAACTGTTCCAGCTGTAGCCACAAGTTGGGAAACAGAAAAATGCACAGAGCTTACAGCACAGGCAAGGCTTAGATGGGCTCTGGGAATAATGAATTCTGTGTGGGTTTTGTTTAAAAAAAATCAAAACCTACAAATAACATTCTTCTTAATATAAAATTTATAGACTTTAAATCTTGCTTCATTTTTGTGGATATTCAAAAGAAGTTTGAGCAGGGGGAATGACTTCACACTGACAGAGAGTAGGTTTAGATTAGATATTGGGAAGAAGTGAGGGTGGTGAGGCACTGGGACAGGTTGCCCAGAGAAGCTGTGACTGCTCCATCCCTGGAAGTATTCAAGGCCAGGTTGGAAGGGATTCTGAGCAACCTGGGCTAGTGGAAGGTGTCCCTGCCCATGGCAGGGGGTTGGAACTAGATGATCTTTAAGATATCTTCCAACCCAAATCATTCTATGATTCTATGATTTTTCCTCTAGGGTTTTTTGTACTGTCATTACTCAGAATTGCAACATGCAACTCCTATAGCCTTCATCAGCAGATTTCAGAGCTTTTTTTGCTTCAAACCAGTGTAATTCCTTGGGTTAAAAATGGGCAACTCTCCAGGCTCCAACACATCAGTAGCAGATCTGGGAATATTATGGATGTGCCCCGTTCCCTGGTCCAGTGCTCTAGGCAGTCAGAACGAATGAGTCGGAACGAATTTTGCTTTGGCTTTGTCTCTGGGCACTGTTTCCTTGTATGATGGAAGGCTGAAATTGGAACTGCATCTATATATTTGATCTATAGTGACAGTTATGGGCAGTTGCCTGTGCCACGGTCATGGCAGTCATTCACAGCTCTATAGTTCTTCTTTGTGATTCTTGTGTCTTCATTCTTCATTTTACCTTCATTGCTTTCTAGGGGTTAGATTCAACTGAACATATATTTCATGGATTACAATATGTGATAAGATTAACCTAGATATATATTTTATGGATTATAATATTTCTAGTTCTGCCTGTGTCCATAACTAAAAAGTCAGGCGCAGGGATTTGCTTGTCCATTAGCATCCTGTGTGCAGTGCAGACCTCTCTGCTACTCTTCCCTGATAAGCAAGGCACCAATACCAGTTTAGTAATGCTCCTGCAGGCAGCAAGATATATTGGTTCCTTTTCATCAAACAATCTGCAGCATTGGTCTTCTTTCTTGAAGAGATCAGCCTACAGCAGTCTTAAACAAGGTCATTAAAACTGCCAGCTTAGTTTTGTTGCAGCCTTGTAACTGACAATGCCTTAGGGCTGAGAGGACATGGCTTAACTCCTGCTTCCTAGAAAATAGTACCAAAAAAGCTGTCCATCTGTCTGTCTTGCAAACTGACTGGCTATTACATCAGCTGGGATATGTCATTGCTTTCTCTGAAATGACTGAGCACTGTAGTGGTCATTGACACTCAGACTCCTGGTTCCCAGACACCTGAGAAGAAAAGTAATGGAAACACTTGGACAGTTTTCAGTGGAAAAGAGAACTTCTGCTTTGCATAAAGGTTTGCAGCTGGCCTGCATTTCCCCTACTTGCCTGTCTCCAGGATCTTGAATCACGATTTGCTTGTCAAGATGAATTCTTCCACTCTAGAAACACTCTAGTGTGTCAAGAGTTATCAGTGGTCTGACTTTCTTTTATATGATTTTTGTCTTGTTTGCTCAATTTGTTTCAAACAGTTCAAATATTCATGAAAGACAAAAAGGCATTTTGACCCAGTGCATGCCATCCTGGACATGAACTCATGAAAATCTGCATGATAAATGATTCATTCTGACTCCCACTATGAAAATGGTGTGTAACTGGCTTATTTAAAGGTATCAGATAAAACCTATCTGTCTTTATTTCTGTGCTGTGTCGGTAGTGGCAAGGAAGTGACAACGCTCTCAAGTGGAGCATTGACAGCTCAAGAGCATGCATCAAAGGCATTTGGTGAGACATGTTTCCTGCAAACTCCCTGGGGTAATTCAGAGTAGCTTTTCCTTTCTTTGAATCATATCTTTGGACATAATAGTCAGATCTTAGGTGTAAAACATTTTTACAGATACACCTTTGCTATTTTGACTGGCTCTTTTGACAGCAGTGTTTATAGAAACATAGAATCACACACTAGTTTGGGTTGGAAGGGACCTTGAAGACCATCTAATTCCACCCCTCCTGCCATGGGCAGGGACACCTTCCACTAGACCAGGTTGCTCAGAGACCCATCCCACCTGGGCTTGACCACTCCTAGGCTTGGGGCAGCCACAGCTTCTCTGGGCAACCTGTGCCAGTGCCTTACTAACATAAGCTACTCTTATATATAAGAGATGTCTCCTCTCACTGGAGTCTTGTCAACTAGACCATGGCACTAAGTGCCACGTTCTCCAGTTTTAGATTAATTCCCCAGCCTCTTCTGTGGGAGAAGTGGTACTATGGTCATGACTGTTCCATAACTTCTCCTTTTTCCCCCCATTTTTATAAAAGAATATGATAAACATGATGATGCTGATCCTTGTGAGACCTATTAACATATCTTCCTGGCATTTCTGATAGTCTTCTGCTGGCAGTTTGATCTCTAAACAACACTCTCAACCATCTGTCTACTGAGTGGTCCAAATCTGACGATACAACGGTGGTTTTTCTCCAGTAACTCTTTGGCACAAACTCCTGTCCATATTCTAGGTTAGACCAAGTTACACAGCACTCCTTTGACTTTTGGGAAGGACCTCTTTTTAGGGCAAAGATTTGCTTGGCCTTTGCAAAGGTGAAGCTGCCTGATGCCTCAATATCTAATATGCTGTTAACATGGGCCATAGAACTTTAGGAAAGATTTCTGATTATTCCATTGGCTTTATTACCCCCATTACTTACTTCTTTGCATGTAATTGTTATTTGCAGCAGCAGCAGCTGTTTAACCATCTGAATTATTGTATCCCAGCTGAAATCTGTTTGGAAATTATCTTCTTTTTGCATAATCTTTTAGCAATTCTTGCAAGCATGTGATAGTGCAGTCTGTTGTGGGCACATGTTTTAATTTCCCTTGTTCCCCTTTCCCATTCTATGACCCACCTGTGCCAGTTTTTGTGCAACCAAATTAATTCACTTATTTCATGTCATCACTGACTTCTGTGTTGTAAGCACTGAGTGAAATTCAGCTTCTTTTCCAGGTAGCCTGTCTAGAATTTAAACTGCTGCAGGAATACTGGGAACATGCAGTCCCATCATTTTAGCTTGGTTGCACTTGGATACTTTTAACCTTTCTTTGCATTGTACTGGGGAAGTCTGTAGCTTGTTGTGACTATCTTTGGACCTTCAGCATCCTGCTTGCTTGCAAGCTGCTCCGTTGTTTCAGCTGGTGTGTATCCCCTGTACATCATCAGAATCAGCTGAAGGAACAAACATCTTTGCTGTCTCTGTCATCTTCAGCTATTTTTGGAACATTCCTTTCACATGTTTCATGTAGTTAGAGTATTTCTCTTAAAGTAGTATAGAGCAACACACTTTGTTGAGAGGTGAGGGGTAGGAGGAAAGTCATTTTGTCTTTTATCCAACTCGGTGCAAGTGCTTTACACTTAAGACCAGTAGCAGAAACTATCTGCTTTGAATGTTTAACACAGCCAAGAGCTCTTTCTCTCAGTCACTTTCTATCTTACCATGGTTTGGCATGCACTTAAAATTTGGAAAAAAATATTGTTTAACTTGCTAAAATCCAAGTTCAAATGTAAGTGATAAAATATTCCTTAAACTTAAGAAACTTTTAATGTAACATTGATCCTTTGAAGACAGTTTTAGAGAACTGAAACCAGGAAGTTACAGAGTATTTTGCAATATTAACTAGGATGTGTTGTTTGCTAATAGCAAGAGTAATAAATAGCATTTGTTTACCAAAGATTTGTGCCTTTCCAGACCTCATGAACTGTGGGGCCCTGTGATTTGCTTCCAATTTTATTGTGGTTGTTAAAATTTGATTTTCAGTCCTGCTGTGACGAATACCTTTATGTAAGCAGAGGAATAGAGAGCTTTCTCCTCAGCATGTGGTGGGAAGAAAATTTAACACAAGTCAAAGTCTGCTATATTTCAGCACTGTGGCATCAAGAAAACTATTCCTCATGCAAACTCCTATTTGCTGGGCTACACTGCTCCAGGCTGTCATGTATAAACCCACTTATCTGCAGGAATTGAGTTAGCGTGTTCTGTTTCCATGCAATATAGGAAGGAAGGAGTATTTTTGGATGTGTAGCATCCTGAACCAACCGATCTGAATCAATCATTACAATAAGCTGTAGTTCTAGATTTCAGTTAAACAAGAGTTAGACAGCATGAAAAAGTTTCAAAGCACTTTGAGTTTTCAGGTACACCTAAGTCCTAGGGCAGAAGGAACTGCTTCATGGGTGTGAGCCACACTCAAGACATCGTAAAAGTTGGCAAATTCAAATGTTTTCTAAGTGTGTTTAATACTTAGGAAGCCTTAGTTATCAGTTTGTCATTAATTTAAAAAAGGAATCAATTCAAACTCTTATTTAGGAATATACGATGTAATAGGTTTGCAGGAATGAAGTTTTTTGCATTGCTTCAATGCCTTTCCCTAATTCTGTGATCCTGGATCCAAGCAGCACACGTTCATCAACATGCAGTAGGCCTGCAGGGAAATGCAGCTCTACCTCTATTCTTTCAGAGTTATTACAGCAGAGGAATTAAAGAGCTGCTTGAATGTTCGGTGCTGTCAGTGAAATAAACACCCCATGACAAGACTTGGAATTCCTTTCTTTTCGGAGCAGGGAGCTTCTTAGATTAAAAATATATTCCTCTCTTACAACACACAGTCCTGCATAAAGCAAGAAGTACAAGAAAATCTTATTCTAGTCACACTCGTCAAAAGAGAGATTTTGTAGAGCTCAGGAGGCTAAGGACTACAATGAGCATTTGCAGGACAGCATTTTTTCCTCCTAATTTGATTAATGGACATTTTGGCTGCAAATACTTGAAATGTGGAAAGCAGCATGTAATGATACTCATCTCTCTAGCCTGAGAAAACATAACTCCCCGAAGAACAATCAGATTGCTTGTGTGATTGTACTTTAGTTTTGAGGGATATCCTGATGTGTCTAGTGGAGAGGGGAAGTAGGAAGAAGGATGGAAGGACAGATACGATGTGTCCAGTGGAGCAATCAGCCTCCTTCCTCCCATGAGCCATGTGCCCAGACTCTCCATACAGCTGACACCCCCAGGACCTGTACCATGGACCTTAAAAATGTGCAGAAGTAGGTCTCGGAGTAACACATAGATATCTGCTGTGGAATAAGGACAGCCATGCTGCCCAAATAGTTGTTAAGTTTTTCTTTTTCATTCATTGTTTTGTTCTCCTATTTGTAGTGTTTTCATCTAAATGCTGGTAACTAGTTTCCATCTCAGGATAGATATTTCCTCCCTGTCCAGCCATCCTGACTACTCCAGGAAACTGCTGTGAACGACTTTATTCCAGCAATCCCTAGTTTCTCCATCTGATCCCTATGTTCTCAACATAAGACTTTATTCCAGCAGTCCCTAGTTTTTCCATCTGATCCCTATGTTCTCAACATACAGCATGCAACATTTTTCTCTACACAACAATGCCCATTTCAGCTGGTTGGAGCTGGGAACAATGGATTGAAGCCTCAGAGGCAGCTTGGCTTAGGAGCAGTATTTTCAGTCCAACAGTCCAAGCTCACTACAAATAACTCATTTGGCAGTATTAAATATGGAGCAGTGAAAATATTAAATTTTAGTGGTAATGAACTGAAAATGGAAGGAAACACCCAAAATTCTGCATTTGGTGGTAGGATAAACAAATGGGGAGAGGAGGCTGCATCATTGCCAGAGGTGTTCAGTAGTTTTCTCCTGAAACAAGAGTGTGGGACTATTTGTTGGAGACATTACATCTTTGTCTGTCTCCAGTCTTGAGAGCCCATGTCTAACGTTGAGTGAAGCTCTCTCCCACCACACAACTCATTCACCTCTCCTAAATATCTAGCAGTCTTATTATTAGTTCTTTCAAAGCACAGAATTTTTAATTGTGGATTTCTTTTTTCACATCACTGGTGGGACTTCTGAGCACCAATGCAATAGTGAAGAGAATGAAATGGAAAATACCTGCTCGTGCCAGCATACCAGCCTCTGGAGGCAGAAGCATTCACTTTTGGGTGTGTTTATGAGAACTCGTTGCTGAAATAACCCCAGCTAATGATTTTAATTCATTAGTGTGTGTGCACTTCCCAGATGCTGAATTCTGTCCTTCTTCCATTAATTTCCTGGTACAGTCAACAACCATTTCTTCAGGATGGTGTTTGATGGCTGTTTACTGAGTCCAGAACAAGTGTGGGTTTCTCACATAGGAGGTATCTTCAACTAGCTGTTTTCTGAGCTTAGCAGTACCATTTTCATTTGCTCTGATTTAACTAGCTCTGCTACACTGTAATTATGCAACTGCATTGTTGACTTACTTAAAAGAGCTATGATTAGGTAAATGCCTCTGAAAAGATGTTATCATCAATCAAAGTAGGAGTAGTGAAGTCAATATTTTGTGTGATATAAATGTCACTTTTAATGGCCAGAAAAGTACTTTGAAATATAGGGGAAGCAAATACTAGAAGGGTCTGATTTCTTCAGGTATCTGATTTAGCTAAGAAAACAAAATTGATTCTGGATTTTGGGCTTTCCAAAAGCACACTGGGGGGGTGAGGGCATGGCATGGCCTATGCTGGGCTCAGCCCCCCCCCCAGGCTGCCCCTGACCCCTCGGGCTCAGTCCTAGGACCATCAATGTCTTTGGTCATAAGCATCAAGGTAGTAGAGGATTCACCCTAAGCAAGAGCCCCTGACCTCCACAGGGAGGCCAAGAGCACTTTTCTGCAGGAGCAGCCTTTCTGGGAAGTGACATGGCCCAGGAGAAGGGTCCCCAGGAGAGCAGCTGTCTGTGAAGCACACCCATTGGCCTGGAGGATGCTCCCATGGTTCAGAGGGATCTCCCTGGTGTTGGGGG
>NW_008658684.1:39964-50558 GCF_000695815.1 Acanthisitta chloris
CTCACTGACAGCTTTTGCAGAGCTGTTACCAGGGCCTGTGGTGAGAGAGGGCTCCCACTGTGTATTATTCCTAGCTTATAGTTAGTTATTGTATTCCAAGAGCGTGCGTGTTTGGGTTACGGCAAGCTAGACATTGTGTCCTGGAACTTGTTATGCACAACATGCATCTGACTTCAATGCTATGCAAGGACAGATCTTCCCCCAAGGAACAGTTAAGAGCATCAGAATTAAAGGAAAACAGACAGAAAATTTATGGAACAAATAAGTCTGCAAACCCTGTTTTGATTCTTTTTGAAATCAGAATGACTGAGCAGTGGTGTGAAATTGTTTGTCCAGATCACAAGGCACATGTGGGAGTGCAGAGAAAAGAGTAGGACTACATGCACTGTAAGCACTTTTTGCATTTTAAGAAGAGCTGTTCAGATGTTTGCAAACACAAGAATAGGTTTTATTGTGGATTGCTCTGTTACTAAAAATGAATGCTCTTTACCACCAAAAAGAATATTTTGTCTTTGTATTAATAATGACAGAGGCTCAATCTTTTCCCATCAGAGCTATGATCCTTTTTTTCAGCTCTTTAATATATGTTTCCAGTCTGAATAACACATAAGTACATTTACTTCCAATGTTCAGTAAATAAAAATGCCCTGAAATGAATGACACTGGGACAGTTTGAACTGAGGCTGAGTGTCTTCATAATGTGTCACCTGGCCTGAAGTAACACCATGTAAAACAAGGCTGTAGGAGTGAGAGGGCTTCCCCAGCCAGGCAGTAGTGCCAGGCCACTTCATTGCATCTCTTCAGAATGAGGGAAATTTGGAAAAGGACTTGAGCAATAGTTGGTTTTTACCTTTACTGGAAAAAAGGATAGTCACACCTTCGTGAGAATGGCCCTTGCATGGTGCCCAGAGTGGCATCCATCCAACACCAAGCTGTGCCAATGCCTGCCTCGTGCACCAGCAGTCAATGGGCTTGGACAGCAAGGGCGTCCTGCTAGTCTGCATCTCCTTTGGGCACAGCTCCTCATGCACTTGCCTTCTGACTGTTAGGAAAACAGCTGTATGTTTGTGTCTCTGCCAAAGGCAGCCCAAATGCAAAAGACAGGATGCCTTCATCTCTGCACACCTGGAAAAATCAACCTGGGGCAGTAGGAGGGAGGAGGAGGAAGATTCAAAAGCACAGCCATAAATGACAAAATGAAATGGCCTGGAGTAGCATGGTGCTTTATATGGGAACTGGGCATCGGGGCAGGGAAGAAATGTTCCCCCTCAGCATTTGGTCAGGAGCTAGGACAGAGCACTGTTCTTGACCAATCCACGTGGCCCAAGGCCTCTTCTGAGAAGAGATTTTGTTGTACCACCTTAGTGGGTCTGAGAAAGAGGGTCTGGAGCTCCTGGGTCTTTGTGCAGGACAGGTAAAGCAGAGAGGGCTGTGCTACATTAAAGCAAGCCATCAATACCTTCATCAGGCTACGTGTGCAATGCTTAGCACTTTGTCTACCCTAAACTTGAGATAGGTAATTATATGTTTGGTATTCAGAGCATTTCCTTCCCTGGTTCTCACATAATTCTGTCACAGTCTCTTCTTTTCCTCCAAACATTTTCACTGCTTCTGGATTCAGCAAGCTAGGAATCTCTGCTGAGAGTTGCAGTGCTTTTACCCTCACTCTGCTGTAGGGCAAAGTCACCTGCTCTTTGTTGGAGTTATGGGTGGACATGGCCCAGGAAGGACCTGAAAGTAACCCAGTTGATGTGCTGGGCTCTTGTTGTGCGCTCAGGAGTTGCATCCACCTCCCTGTGTAAACATCAGGGCTCAAACCTGAGACTTGGTATGGCCACGAGGCCAGGTGTCTGGCTACATGAGGATAAATGGGCTTGTTGGGGACATAGATGGAAAGTATTTCAAACACCAGAGCTTGGCAGTGCTGGAGGTCCCACAGGCAGTGTCAGCAGCACACCCTGGGCCAAACGAAGGTGATCCTTGGCCAAGAGCAAGAGCTGATGCGGGCAGGGCAGTAACAATGAAGAGTGGATCTTAAGAGAGCCTGGAGAACCCTGATCATAAGTGTCCATGATGGTATTCACCTTGGGATACCAACTGATATGAGACGCTGCCTTGCTTTTCTCTGTAGCCCTGCAACTGCCACAGGGTATGGCAGTTTCTGCCTCATATTGCCTTAGAGGTGAAAAATGAAAGCTGGATCAGATGCTGACATGCTTTGGAGATAACAAAAGGGCCTGCTCATGGCCTTAAGAAAAGAACACAAGCACTTGGCACAGATAAAGAAACTCAGTGACACCAGATTTTGTAAAAAAATTGAGCAATTTAAGTTAACTTTTATTTGATGCCTGGTGGTGGTGCATAGAATAGGCCATATTACACCTCCATCCCTGGAGAAGATGTTATGGGATTGTGTTATTTTGCTCTCTTTGTTGGTGTCTGGTAGTGACCAGTTCCCTTTGGCTGCTCTTGGATAGACTCATTTGCTCATCTCTGGCAGCCTGTGACTCTCATGCCTATTTCTTTTCCTCTGCAGCAAGCAGTGTGTCTTGTAGCTCCCTGCTACTACTCTGCAGTCCCTGATTTTTTTCTTCAGCAGCATTAGTTATCACACCTAGCAGCTGTGGGTTTATTTCTGACACTGGAAGGGATTTCAAAATGTCCAAGACCTCATGCCAGAAAGCTGCAAGGCTTTTCCCTCCTGGTCCTATTGTTCCAGTGTTACATCCCAGAGACAGCTATGACACCTCTGTTGACAGAGGCAGGATTTCCTCAGCTGGATAGGCTGGCATGAGCTTGAACATTACACATTATGGGAACAAGGATGAGTTTGGGCTATTGTAGAATGTACCTCTGTAAAACTGCAATGACAGTAGCTCATATTTTTGTTTTCAACACTAACACTTGCTTTTACATTGTAATAGCTGTGCAGGTGAGTTATCCCAAGGCAAATGCAGCTCAGGTTTTATTCAATACTGCTTATAGTAAAGGAGAATCCAGGCAGACACACAGGCTGATGTCAAATACTTGTCCTATGGTGGAGTGAGACAATGGGAGGAGAACTCCACCTGATTATTGTCTGGGATCTCAATGATTCCTGAACCCTCTTACCCATCATATGGAGTGACAAAAGGAGCCATGGCAAAAGCCACACTGTTCCCCACATTTATGCTCAACTTTCTTTTCCTTTCAATTTGGTATTGAGTGAGAACATGACTAATAAGTCTGACCACATTTAAAAGCATACACATGATCCAGACCCTTGTTTGGGACCTAAGGAAAATCCAGAAAGAATTTAACACTCCTGGGGGCCTTTGATAGCCTATGATGATTCTCATTTCCTAAGTCTTTGTTCCAATATTTCCACTTCTGGACAGAAAGCATTTCTGAACCCATGTGTAGATTACCCATCTTTCCCTGGAAATCATCTTGATTCCCATTTCAGTGGAGTGGTACCTTCAGCAATGTGTTTGCTGAGTTTGTTTAGTACATGTTTTGAGCTCTGTGACCTGATCATTCCAACATCCTTTTTCAAGCATGGTTAATGTTCCTAGGAGTAAAACCATACCTTCTCTTTGCTATCTTTCTTGTTAATTTGCTTTTTCCCAGTTTGCCAAAACACTCTGGTTTGGACCAAAGGCTGACTTTCTTATTTCAGTGCCCTAATTTTACATTTAAGGGTGGCTGTGCCTGTTTGGATCAAATATCGACAGTACAAAATCTGGGAAAATAACTCAGCATACCTCACCACTGAACTATATTGTCTTTTTCAGGTATATACCCTCCTTCCCTTTTCTCACTGTCAGTAATCCTTTCTCTTTTCCTGAAAGGACAGGTTTGTGCATCCACTGTTTCACTGTCCCTAGAAGGGGAACCAGCCAAGAAACCTAGATCTCAGCAGCTAAGGTAAGGGAGATCACAGCTCCTCAAGGCACTAGATAGGAAAAATACGTTGTTTGGGACACAACCACGTAGTCAGAACCATGGCAGAAAATTAGGGATGTCAGCCCTGAGTATACCAATAAAATGCAATGGAAACACACCTAAAGGCTGAGGTTGAGCAGACCTAGATCTTGAATGCCAAACTTGGCAAATGCCACACCACACAAATCAAATCTTTTGAATTAGCACTGAGCTGCTGCAGGAAAAAGGAAAGGGGATTGCATACCTTCAGCTGGAGAAAACACATCCAATCCAGAGCTGTCTAATGACATACATCCGTTTTTGTCACAGCCAAGTGTCTGGCTGCTTTGCATTTGAGTTGCTTTCATAGCCAGTAGGAATTCATTTGGTGCTTCTCATGGCTTGTTCACAAACAATACACTCAACACTTCAATGACTGTTAAACCGTTGACTGAAATTTAGTTTAAAAATAGCAATTGTAATTAAACAGAACTTTGAATTAGAACTCAAATGAGACTAAAAAATGGGCAATCCTTTTGGTAAGGAGTTGAATACTTTTGTTTACTAGTTCTGCTTCTCCCTTTAGCTTCAATTAGCTTTCATTCCAAAACATTTTATGCAATTCTGTATGAATAGCAATAATCCCTACTGAAAGGTCTCAGGCTGCTCTTTATCAGACAGGAATATGATAACATGCTATAGCTGCAGACAGAAAATTTCAGCTTATTCACTCCTGATGGTCTCTGCCTGCTGCTGCTGCAAATGCACCAAAATTAAACAGCACAGTAAAAAAACTGTTTAACCTTCTCTGCTGTAGGATCTCTTCAACAGCTATTTGATTTTCTTCCACTTCTGTGTAGCCTTTTCTAATTACTTTCACACTGGACATGCAGGTATTTGATTTCCTTTCTTGACAAATATGGCAACATTTTTGGAATCTGTAACACAGATTTTCAGGGCATCAGAAGAAACTCACGTGTGGTATAGCCTCCCAGTATCCAGGCAGGGAGGAGAAAAGACATGGAGACACCAGATCACTGATGTCCTCTTCTCTCTGCTGGCAACTGGGAAACAAGCTGCAGCTTAGTCTTCATGTCCAGGCAGCTCCACTGCTGCCAGGATCCCTGGAGAGACAGAGGATTCAAGCCACAAATGTCTTAACACTTTCACTATCAAAGCCAGAAGCAAACACTGTGGAATATAAGAAGAAATCCAGTTTTATGAGGGCATCTAAATACACCAGAACAAGAGACAGCCAATTTTTTTGTTTGGACTTATTTGAAATCCCATTTTCTGTGTTAGTAGATCATCAAAAAGTCAAGGCCATATAGTCTGTGGTAAAATCTGACACAGCTCCATTAATTGCAAGGAGGCAGCTCTATTTATGCTGCTTGAAGCCCTGGGCCTTTTAACCAGGATTCATGTGTCAAATTCTCTTTGAGCATACCTTGATACAAAGAGAAGAAATATGCATTTGGGATTCATGATGTAACTCTGCCTGATAATACAACTCATTGCTTTCAGGTACCCTAATACCAGTTTCAACTCATATTGCTTTCAGGTACCCTAATACCAGTTTATTAAAAAAATATAACTGCCTTCATTTTATCCCTTCTCTACTGGTCACAATGCAATATTTAATGTGTATTGATTATATTCAAAACTACCCAAGATATTATTTCCTCTCCTTTACTATTCCTGTATTTCACACCCTGTAAGACTTGATCTGAGACATGTTTATTAAAAGTGACAGATGGGAACATAAGAACCTGAGCACAATGAAGATGTTATCTACCTTGCTGGGTTGTGCTCCAGGAAGTGTTCTGCTTCAGGCCAGGCTGCCTCTTGCAGGGTTTTGTCATTTGAAAAGTCACTATTATGTGAATGTGTCCCTGGAAACATCGATAATAAAATTGCTACAAAAAAATTACCATCAAAAAAACGGGCTAATATTTAAGTCCTTTTCAGTCTACAGGTTTTGAAAGGAAATAATTTTATGTGCTTGTCATAGTTTGCAAACATTTTCATGCAAAATGCTCTTTTGTCTTCCGTCTAGTTAGTATTTCTGCTTTTATGTCCGTTTTGTCTCTTCGTATTCTTTCCCAACCTTAGCACACAGCTAAACAAAGGAAAGAAATAAGGGGAGAAAAAACTTAAAATGTGCAGAAAATAGGTTTTTAAAGGAAGGGGATAATAACAAAAAACTGCACATTTTCTCCTCCCGCTACAGAAAAGGCAGAAAATTGAGATGAAGAAGAGATAAAACGCCCTCCTCTTAAAAAGGTCTTTAGCCAATAATTTTCACATTAATGGTAATTAATTAATGGCATTAGTTCCTCCCACCACAACCACTGCCTCGCGGGCACACTTTCATTCTGTCCTCTGTAGAGGCACACGCTGGGGAGAGCAGGGGGAGGCTGCAGCACATGTCTGCAGCACAGCCCTGGGCATGGGGCTCGGGTTGAGGAGAAGAGGCAGGGGAGAAACAAGCTCCCTGGTGAATCTCAGCACTAGAGTTAAACCCTTCGTCCCTTTTCACAGTGGTTGGGAAGGTAGATTAGGGGTTGGTGGCACATTCAGCAGAGGAGCACGTGAATCCATGCAGTGGCACTGAGCAGGTCCTTCACCTGCTGTTCTGTTTTCCCACTGGTGACAGTACCAGCAGATTTGTGTTCAGAGGGATTTCTGGCCAAAAGTCAACTTTGTCAGGTACAAAGAGAGCCACAGGAGAGGGGAACTATTGTGTCCAGGGTCAGCCTGGATTGGGAGCAGATGAAGGGAATCATCGAGGCATTCCCAGAGGGATGCACCAAGGACATGGGTTGTCATGCTGCATTAGGGAGGCAGCTGTGACAGGGACACAGTGATTCATGCCCTAAATGCAAATGCTTCATTCATGTTTTTGAATAGTGCTGTACTCTCTGAGTAGTCCTGGTAACAGAGGTAGGTCTAAATGTGAAACAGAGCACTAGCACACAGGGAAAGGAGACTGATGATCCTCATCTGGCAGAGAATTGTGCTAGAACTGGAGTATATATCCACTGGGCACCATGAGCACAGCTCAGCTCTTCCTGTACTCCACGTCCAGCAGCAACCACTTTGCAGCACTTCAGGGGTGAAAGAAATATACCCTGGAGCTAGTTACTCTGGAATTACATGTCAGCACATCGGGAATGTTTTCAATTTCACCTTCTCTCTGTGATAATTACTACTCCATTGCTAAACAGTAACAGTCATTTCTAAAATACATGAACACAGCTGTGCACAGATCTAGGGATGGTAGGACCGACAGAAATATGAATACTCCTCAGCAGAAACCTAAAAGAGAAGTGATGTCCTCTCCATGTGCCCAAAAGTGAGCAGGGCTGTGGTTGGAGGAAGATAGGAAGGTCTGAAAAGCTTTTATGATTTTATTGTACTGGAGAGAATTTCTGTGAGGGCTCTGGGGGCAGTAATAGACCTTAATGGCCCTGACCAGCCTCCCCTGGGGCCTCCACCTACACCCAGGTGTGCTATTTAAGCTCAGCTCTGAGGCCTTTGTTCCCATCTGAGCTATTTTGGAGAAGTGCTGATCTGCAGCTACTGCTACAACCACACTTGATCTGGATCTCAACCCATGGACTGACTTCTGGACTTGACCTGGGACCTGCTTTGCCTCTGTGGATCTACAGCTGGTGATACTCCTGGGAGAGATGGGGTAGCAGAATAAGGAGTAGCAAAGGAGAAACAACTCATGTCACCAGACCAGTGGTATCTTGGATCAGGTCTCAATACCAAGTGCCACTCGACAGTCCCAGGCTGTAGAGCAGTTAGTTCCCACAGGTAAGGTTGGGAAAAGGAAACAACTTGATCACAGCAGCTGTCTCTCCAGAGGAGAGAGTTCTGGGCTGCTTATAGCTGTACTGGAGGAATCAGGTGTTGTACACCAGGCTGTTTGGTCTCCTTGGGGGCTGGGACTGTCTCTTGAATAAAGCATGAAATTGTTAGAACTAGAATGTTTAGCTAAACTTCACCAGATCTCTGGGTAAGACCTGAACCGGTGTTGTATTGGTAATGCTTTAAAACTTGACCTGCAGTTGTCACGTCTAATGAAGTGCTGGCAAAAAACTTGTGTTAAGTGTGCTAAGAAAGAGCACAGCTTACAAAGCTTAGTTCAGAATTGACTTTCCTTTGGGGGAAATCTTTTAACAGTGTCCATGGCAAGATTTTGAACAATTTATCTAGAAAAGAATGGTCAAAGGTGTTAAGGGTGGTCAGGTGCTGGAGACCCCACGGACAAAGAAGTAAATACAAGTTGGGTATGCAGCTCCTGCTTTTCTCCTATAAACTTTCCAGCTGATTGTACTGTGATCTAACCAACCTGCATTCCCTTTCTGCAAGTGATTCCTGCTTTTATAAAGGCTCTGGAGAATCAGTCCATGTGATACTCCTGATGTTTATGCAGACTTGGTATGTCATGGTGAGGCTTGACTGTGAGCTCCAATAGCTTCTGTAAATGTTAACTCGTGGCCAGATGAGACTTCAGAGCATCCTACATTTCTTATCATGTTGGAAAAAAGACGTGATGAATAACTGAGTGATGGATTTGTCAGGTGTTTTCACTGTGATAGCTCCCTTCCCACACCTATTTCTACTCCAGCCAGCTCTGCTGAGTATTGCTGACT
Organism: Acanthisitta chloris; assembly: GCF_000695815.1. NCBI lineage: Eukaryota > Metazoa > Chordata > Aves > Passeriformes > Acanthisittidae > Acanthisitta > Acanthisitta chloris. Next base: position 48,532 of record NW_008658684.1, read on the forward strand.
AACTCTTACATGAGTGACTCAGAAGAACTCATTCTGGTTCAATATTTCGCTCTGTAATTATAGGGTACCAACGTTGTTATTAATGTTGGTGCAATGCAAAAATATTCTCTCCATTCTCCATATGTTCTGTCAGAACAAATGTTATTGCTACAAATGACATTACTGTACCAAGTCATGCAAATGTAGCTGTTTCCTCATGCCACTGCTGTTCATTTTTACCTTCCAAATAGTAGTTTACACTTGAGAAGATGAAATAAATCCATCTGTGTTTTGCAAGTACCAGGACCATGTGTGTGGTGGAGGTCAGCTGTAGACACTGTGAAACCATGGGAGTCAAGACTCCCATGGCAGTGAAAACAGCAGCCACTGTGCTGTCTCAGTGATGGAAGACATCAATTTTGATGTTTAGTCAAATGCTTGTTCCAGACATTTTTGGGAGGAAGTGCCAATGACTGTTGGAGACATTGTCAGAACAGCAGAATGCTCCATCCAGCTGAATGCTGGGAATGTTTCATTACTTGCTGTAAATATATGAGTAAAGGGAGGGAAGTGTAATGCAGCACCAAAATGAGCAAAAGGGTGAGGCAGAACCACTGCTTTCACAGCACTCCTGCTGGGTTGCAGGACTTTAAATTTGGTACCAACAAAGTCCAGGTTTTCTTCTGCCCTCATCTAGTCTGAGGTCCACTTTCACTTAGCAGGGCTGGAACTGAGCTCTTTTTTACCTCCTGAACTTTTCCATTCCTTACTTTCTCCAGTGAGTTGAGTCAAGGAGCTTGCTCATCACTTACAGTCCATTCATGATCCAAGGGCTGTGTTTCATTTGGCTTTTGTCTTAGGGAGCTTAATCTACCTCTGGCCAGATTTTCTATTCTAACATCTTTGCTCTTTGCTTGTGAAGAGGTAAACTAAATGATTCTTAGCTCACTGTTCCTTTATGCAGAACAAAGTTACATTCACAACTTCAACAGAGGTTTATGTCCCACCAGCTAACTCCAAAACTTTCACCCACAGCCTAATCATCTTCACAGAGTACCCAGCAAGTGGAAAATGCTTGAGGGAAAAATGAGAATTTGAGGTCTCACAGGTACCTATCACTAGTCAAAATGCAATGCATTAGCTTTACCCTCAGAGTATATATTTTGCAGATAGCCTACAGGCTTTTCATATTGCCACGGTGGTTCTAGCAGTGCTGGTATTCACTCCTTCTCATGGGTACAGATACAGGAAAGAAGTCAGTGATAATATGATGTAGTTGATGCAATCACAATCATACTATGTCATGTGAATACTTTCCTTGTGATGAAGTGTCATCATTCTGTGGGATGCAGGCAGACCACTCGTTCAAAAATCATCTGAATTTCAGCCAAGGCAGTAAAATTCAATTACTCATGAATACTTGTCACCAGATTTGCATTTTTGCTCTCTTCTTTGTTGTTGTTTTTTTTTTTTTTTAATCCCTGAAGAAGAAAAGTGGATTAAGTCTCTTTGCTTTCTTCAGTACTCTAACTTTGGGCAGCTGGAAATCTTCCAGAGCAAATCAACAATAATCAATGCAAAGTGAATTAATTCAAGTCACAGACTAGCTAATCATGTGGAATTTATCAGGTACATATGGGTGTCTATTGTTAAGGTGCCTTTGTGCTTTATATAGGAGTTTCCAGACTGTCCTATTCAGCAATAATGAACTGTTAGAGAAATCAGTCTGAAAAGAAAAATGCAGTTCTAGAAAGGTTGTGGGTTTTTTATAAAAGAAAAATATTTAACTGCATATATTGCCTGCAGGTCACTCACAAAACAGATGTAGCAATTCACTTTTAAGGCAACTCTTCTGAAATGCACTGGACCTCTAATTCTATATCTCAATTTATAGATGAATGACACAGGAATTTATCATCAATAATATGGATTTGTTTTAACCATTATTTCTGTAACACAAACTGGGGTATTTTATATTTTTATTATAAGCCATGGTCTTTATTAGTGCATTTTCTAGGTGTAGCTCAGAGTGGCAGGCTGCTGAAAAC
>NW_008658684.1:50668-53690 GCF_000695815.1 Acanthisitta chloris
TATTCCTTAGCAGTTAAATATTACTGTGAAATAAATTAAGGAATTTATTTAATCTTTTTCATCATTTCAAGTTCACAGTGTGTTCACCCTTTTAAAATCCATTGGCATTTTATGTGGCATATCATGCCTGAGTTATGCCCTGACAATTTACCTGCAATTACTTCATTTTTTGTTTCTTTGTGATTACAGTTGTTATTCCAAGTTTAGTTTACTTATTGCTTTAATTTCATGCTCATCATTTAGGTATTGTTGAAAGCTAATAGCATGATCACTGCTCTGTTGTAAATAGGACAAGACATGAGATGTCTTAAAGAGTTTATAATTGAAAATAGATTGACAACCATAGTTAATGTGTACATTCCAAAGTAATCCTTCCTGGCTTGTTTCTGTTTGGGTTTTTTTTTTTCTCTGCTGACTTCCAAATGTTTCACAAACTGATTGCAATTTAGAGCACCGGCTGTGTGCTTCATAACTCCTCATCAAATCCCTTCTGCAGCTCACATTGCCAGCCTTCTGTTTACTGGGAGTTGCTGTTTAGGTTTGTAACTGGGATTTACATTGCTGCTTTCACAGGGACAAAAAAGATGTGGTACCCAGGCCACATAATTTCCATTCCCTTCTTGGACATCCAAGAGTGTGATTTCACATGATCCCCCTCTCTGATTTATGATCTGCTGATGAGAAAGGCAGCATTGTCCTCATCACCCTCTCTGCATAGAATGTGCTGGTCAGGATTCTCACTGGCAGGAGAGCATCACACTCATCTCCAAGACTAGAAGTTTCTTTTCTTGTTTCTGCAAACTACTCATCCCCAAGACAAGAAGTTTCTTTTCTTGTTTCTGCAAACTGATCTGATTCAACCCATGGCTGCAAAGTTCATATGTGATACAACGAAAATAGTGGGAAGATACAGCCAAGAGAGGAGAGACAAGGTGAGGAATAATATTAAACTACACCACCAAGTCCACTGATATCATTAACATCACTGGTAGGTTTAAAGGCAGTTGTTCTGATGAGTTGCTCCTAAATCCTTGAACAGGGCACTAAGAAATGGAAAAAGAATTAATAACAAGTGACTAATGTAATTCATTATTTATTTTCTCACAATAGTGGTTTCCAGAATGCAATCTCAAGTCCAGGCTACAAGTAGACAAAGAAAAAGAAAGGTTGGGTAAAGTGTATGTAGCTTCTTCTGGAGAGCTCATTGTATGAAATACATTTCATTCCAAACAGGGGAAGTAAAACTTCCTTCATTTTGCAAGATAATAACAAGTGACTAATGTAATTCATTATTTATTTTCTCACAATAGTGGTTTCCAGAATGCAATCTCAAGTCCAGGCTACAAGTAGACAAAGAAAAAGAAAGGTTGGGTAAAGTGTATGTAGCTTCTTCTGGAGAGCTCATTGTATGAAATACATTTCATTCCAAACAGGGGAAGTAAAACTTCCTTCATTTTGCAAGATCCTTTCTTTAAGAGCTCATTGTATGAAATATATTTCATTCCAAACAGGGAAAGTAAAACTTCCTTCATTTTGCAAGAAGCAATCCTTTCTTTTGGAATTCATGAAAGCTTTGTATCAGCAAGTATTTTTGTTGCTATCTAGATTCTATTTATCTCAAACTTGCCTCTCTTCAGATAAGTAAGCACACCCTCAAGTCATCTATGTATCCCAAGGGATGAGCAGTGCAACTCTGCAAGCATATCAATGTCAGCATTCCCATTCACCATCATGTTTCTTCTTTGCTTTTCTCAGTTGTTTTGTTTGGGTTTTTTGCCTAATCTAATGACAAACAGCTCGGAAGAAGAATGCATTGTGTTAGGAGAGTTTGGAGGAGCCCTGCATGAAGTGATGTAGGTCTCCTAAAAATATATCATGTTTCTTTCATCTGCAGCTCTTTCTAAAAGAAGCATGTTAGAAAGAGAGCTGCCTCAGAGAGAATGTCTGTGACTGGAGGGAAAAGGAAAAAGCTGGCACATGAAAAGAACTAGCAAGTGTGGCAAAGATTTAGGAATGTCACTTGCCATATGTCCATGCCAAGTAAAGAAATGCAGCAAAGTGTTTCTGCCTTGTTAGCTATAGGGGGTTTTTAGGACAGACACCCTTATGGGTTTCTTCTGGTGCATTTGTGTTTTCAACCATGTAGATTTTTCATTACTCTTTTTTTCAGAAAATTATTTCTTGAAGCCCATTATCCCACTGTTTACTTGTCTCCTTCCTTAGCAGACACAAATGCAGGGAACTATAGAGTGAACATGAGTATTTCACAGAAATATCATTAGAGTTTCCACCCTGGCTACAGATGCCTTAAGGTCTTGTGGCCAAGCAAAACAGCCTAAGTTTTTGTAGAAACAGAATGGACCAAAAAGTCTCTTTTCTTTTTTTCTTCAAGTTCACAGCTACTACTTAGATAATCTAAGCAGCTTCTCCCATGTAATTTTTTTCACTTTGTGACAAGCATGATGTCCTCAGACTAGGAGAAAGAAAAAAAAATTAGCAAACATATCCTGTACATTCAACACAATTCTTTCTGAGGCCAAAAAGATGTAAAGATTAGACACGTGTTAGGAATCCCAGCCAGGAATCTGTCTTCATCTTATGCCCAGAATTGCCTGAAGAGCTAAAGATGATGTTTCTTGGTAATGTTAGGCTCTTGTTTACCCTAAGAATATTTCTGAATGAGGCTGTCCCTCCCTGTACTGTTCAGTTAGCCAAGGCTGCAGGCCTGCCCTGGTCACCCCCCTCCCTTCCAGTTCTTCCCATTCATTTTTTCTGACATGTTCTGTGTTTTCTCTTTCATTTCTCTCCCTCCCAGTTATTGTTCTATTTTTGCATGTGTGTTAGGTGCCTATAGAGCTTTCTTCCACTGTAAGCCTAATTAAACCTAATTGCATTGCCTGGGTAACCTTCTACAGAGCTTTGTCTGCAACATCCTGCTTGGTTTAACTCAAAGGTTAACTAGATGTGCCTCTCTGAAAGTATGTCAAATGGGCCACACCATAGAATGCATAAAGCCAGCATG
>NW_008658685.1:0-32219 GCF_000695815.1 Acanthisitta chloris
CGGGAGGCTAACAGAGCGTGACCTATGCTCCTCGACTTGTGAATTGCAGCGATAAAAGCGCTGCTCTCTGGAAGGGTGTCTCGTGTTTATAGCCGCCGCGGTTACAATCGGGCTGTCTCTGGCATACCGGTAAAACAGCAGGATCGCGGAGTGTCGCTGCTGGCAACCGTGCAATCGATATCTGTCGGAAGATACAGTTAAAAGAAAAAGTCTTCACCAGGAAGGCTAGTGTTGTGATGCCTCAAGCTTTTTGCAACTGCTGTCACCTCCTGAATGTGCTGACCTGCAGATTGGCTTCTTGCAAGTCTCCATCTGTGCCCTGCTGAGAGACGGGGATGCAAATTACTTTATGGTTTAGTGTTTCCAGCTGGCTGTAGAAGTATTGCATAAGTCCAAGTTATTAATCCTGTGGCAATTATTTCTCCTTTTAAAATAACATCCTGTTGATGCACTTCACTTCTCACTAGGAGGCATTCAGGAAACGTTTTTAAAACGTTGGTGTGATCAATTAGTACTGTAAGACAACAGTCAGGTACATTGTATTCCAGGTGTGAGTGCAGAAAAGCTGCCTGCTGTCATGTGGCTGAGATTAGTCTGGGACGTTGCAAGCTCCTGTTTTGTACTGATGTAATGAAAGGCATGATGCACTCCAGTTTGGATCAAGGCTCTGGAGTTGGATAATGCCTGGTTTGAATTTTCATGCATGTATTTTAATGACTTGTTTTTTCTTACATCACGAGCATGGCAAAACCAGAAGGTATAAGGCAGTTCATTAGATTTAACAGAAATATAACAAAATACAAGTGCTAGCAGAGCAACTGAATTTGTAAGCTTCCAAGTTCTTTTCACAGTGTCTGCAAAGACTAATAGTGCAGGCTAAGTAGCAAATGATTCAAAATCAAGTTTGTACAACAGCATGACCCCAGACGTGGGCTGCCTTCATGCAGAAGAGTGATCTGCAGGGCCTGAATGGAAAACACCCAGGCATTTCCTGTGCCGGGCCATTCCTGACCTCTGCTGGATTCTGGTTATTACAGGACAGTTTATATGAGTCGGATGTGGGTGTGGATAATGTGGTGGCAACTTTACCCAGCAAATGAAAATTGAATTAGGCATTTCACAGTGAGCTAGTGGGTGGGAAGGGGATGTCTCAAAACAATTAGGCAGCCTTAATTTGTATAGGGTAATGTGTATGCTCCACTGTGATTCACTTCTCTGTGTACTTTGTCTACCAACTTCACCTCTGCTTTAGAGCAGAACTGCTTCTCTGGCTTCATGCAGCACTTGCTTTTACTTAAATGTAATATGAGAGTGAAGTATCTGAAGCTTTTTCAAGCATGATTTCAGTTGACTTAAATTTTGAAGTCATCATTAGGGGTTCAGTCTTGTGGCTGTGAGGTCAAAACCTTGTTGAAGTCCGTGGGACTGTGAGCAGGTTTGGGAATTTGAAATCCATTTGTTGGCAGATAGCTTTTAAGCCTGTTTGTGGAGTATGAATCTGTTCTTGTGATAAAGAGTTCTTTTGACTAGCACTAAGTGCATTGGTATAATGCATTCTTTTTGAGTTAAATTTATTTCTGTTGGAGAAGTATTCAGTCATTCTTATTAGCAATGCACCTACATTTGTTTAAAAAAGGAAGATTATTGTTCTGTTGTTGTGAGACTGCCTTGTGTTAGAAATCTGCTTGTCTCTGTGAGGATTCTGGGTCTTGTTAGAATATAAATGTAATGGTACATTTTGTTAAATTTAAGGCAAGCATAAAATACATTCCTGGCTTTTTTTGAATTACACAGTCTTGGTCCAAAGCATTTGACTGAGAATCCCTCTCCAAAAGCATACTATTTTCCCAGGTCTTCCTTTCTTGAAACACGCTTTGGGGTGGTGAGAGAGTAGAGGCAGCTCTGAACTGAAATATACTCAGGCAACCTATGAGCAGATGTTGATTTTGAGATAGGATTGCACTTGGACACTGGACAGTGAGCAGTGGTTATGAATAAATCACTTTTTAGTAGTATCTTAAGTCTTGGGAAGAACTCACATTTAAGTATCAATCCTTATAACGAAGCAAGCAGAAAGTTTTCAAGGTAAGATGTTTCCACTTAAGTAATTTAGAATGCTAATTAAAACAGATATGTTTGATGCTTCTTGATTATTTGCTATAGGCCTTACATTTTCCAAGCCAAATTTTAGTCTTGCCCGAGAGTTTTGTGGCACAAAATCCACAATAGAGAAAAAGGAGGCTTTAATCATGTCCATTGCTGGGACTTTGTCCTTTGTGGCACTGCAAAGGCATGAAGAGCCATAGGAGTGCTCTAACTTGTGCCTTGGTTGCTTGTAGCCCTGTTTCCTTCTGGCATACATCCAGTGCAACAGGTGAAGGAAGGAGCAAGGCTGTGAATGAAGTGGGGCAGAAATGTGAATAACATGGAGGCTTCCTCTGCTCTGGGGAACTTTTCAGTAGTCTGTCTGTCAGGTTTGTTGGCTCTGTGGTAACAATGAATTGGGCTGTCAGTCTGCAGCATCTGTGGTTTGGGGGAGGCCTGAGGTCATGTCATGTATTGTGCTCAACCTATTTTCCTGCTTGCCAAACTATCTGTGTGACTGATAGTGTATCAGCAGTGAAAGAGTTTAAAATTATTTTATTTAGGATTATAGCTTCAATGGGAAAAATGATTGAAGTATCTAGAATTTTGCCATACTTACCCCACACAGATGCATTTAAGTGAGGTGAAATATATTCTCTGTTCTTCATGTATTGCATTTTCTTGTTTACATGTTCTAGACTGGGATGAAAGACTTACTGCTCCACCTATGCACAAACACACATGAAGTGCTAGTTGAGATGTCTTTGGCTTTTGTAGCAGCAGGGGTTAGTCTGCATTGTGTGACTACTTGAGTTGTTTTTATGTCTGTTAACTAGTGCTGTCTGTGTCAAGGTTGGTTTTACTATTATGTAAGATAGCGATATTGACCCCTGTGGAATGCAAACCGAGCTGTGATGAAAACCAGACCTACTGAATTTGAAGGAAAGGATAAGGGATATGCAGTAGTTTTTGTTTCAGGGAGCTAGTTCAGATTTTTAGAGGCTTATAAAGATTTGGCCTCCATGGCAACCATAGTTCTTAAATTATACACAAACCATTCTATTAAACTGCATCTAAAATACATTAAGAAGACAAGTCTTCATACTACCTACTGCTAGTCAAGTAGTATGTTGACCTCTGTCAGCACAGGAAGATACAGGTATCTCAGATCTTGTTTCTTCAGTTGTGTGGTTGGATTTGCTGATGTATATGACATTCATGTTTGCAGGGCTGTTACTTTCGTTAAGCTTTCTTCTCAGGTGGTAACTGCACTGATGCTATGTTCAGCCTGTAATCTATTAACTAAATAATTTTTTAAATTTAAAAGTAACTTAGAAGCTTATTTATTTAAAGAGCTGGTAATGGCCCCATGCTCATTCTTGGCCAACTGCAAACATAAAACCAAACCAGAATGTTGGCTTTTAACACCTGAATTTGAGTGTTACTGAGTTGTCAAATGTTCACACATGTCCAGTCCAAGAACCCGGTGTGTAAAATCACGTCAGTTTGCCATGAACCTTGATCAGATTTATTCTAGAGCCAGACAAATTTATTGTCCTGATGAATGTCTCCTGCAGTCACAGACTAGAAGGAGGAAATTAGTTCTGTTCCTTCTGTGTGCTGCTATTATTCAATGGTATTGACTGTCATGTGTTGCTTTCTAATGTGGTATACATGTGTGATTTACTCTGCCCTTGGCTGATGTGTGCTCCTGGTTTACTTGCTGATGTCTTCTTGGAGAGTAGTATTTCATAGAATGACAGAATAGAATCATCAGGGTTGGAGGAGACCTCTAAGATCATCAAGTCCAACCATTAACCTGTCACTCTGCTGTAACCCCTAAACCAGATCCTTCAGCGTCAGATCCAGACATCTCTTAAACACTTCCAGGGATGGTAACTCCACCACCTCCCTGGGCACCCTATTCTAGTGCCTGACCACCCTAACAGGGGAAAAAAGATTTTCCCAATATCTGGTCTGAATCTCCCCTGTCTCAGCTTTTGGCCAATTGTCTTTAGTCCTCTCACTACAGGCATGGCAGCAGAGACCATCCCTCACCACTCTGCAACCCCCTTTCAGGTAGTTGTAGAGAGCTGGAAGGTCATTGCTGAGTCACCTCTTCTCAAGGCTGTACAAACCCAACTCCTTCAGCCCTTCCTCATACCACATGTGTTCTAGACCTTTTATGAGCCTCATTGCCCTTGGCTGGACTCTCTCCAGCACCTCAGTGCCCTTTTTAAAGTGAGGGGCCCAAAACTGAACACAGTACTCAAGGTGTGACCTCACCAATGCTGAGTACAGGGGAATGATCACTTCCCTAGTTCTGCTGGCTGCACTATTCTTGATAGAGGCCAAGGTGCTATTGGCCTTATTGGCCCCTTGTGCACACTGTTGGCTCATATTGAGCCACTGTCCACCAGCACTCCCAAGTCCCTTTTTGACATACAACACTCGAGCCACTCCTCCCCCAGCCTGTAGCACTGCATGGGGTTGTTGTGTCCCAAGTGTAGGACATGGCACTTCGCCTTATTGAACCTTATGTAGTTAAAGTTTTTACAATTTTGTCTATGAAACATCCATCCAGTAAACTGATAACAAGGCCGCACTTACTTGGCCACACTCTGTGGACATGTCTAGTGAGCATTTGGGATGCTCCAAATAATGCAGAGTACTGAGGCTCCATTGCATTGCACGGGTTTTCCAAAGGTTGCAGACTAGTAGTCCAGCATCCAGTGCTTAGGCACCAGATTCCACTAAAAACATACTTAACTTTTAAAGCTTCACCTTCAGGGTTCTTGTAGACTTTGACTTTATCTAAAAGATGAACTGAAACTTTGGGATCAAAACCAGTTAGCTTTTTGTTATCTAGGAGTGGAACTTTCTGCCAGAAGAGTAGTTTGTGTGTAGGAGAGTGAGGGAAGAATGGCTGCTAAAGATCTTACCTTTTTTTTCATAGGACTGTGCCTTTCCCAATTTATCACTTTATATATGATATATTTATAGTTGAGCCTGGCAGTCTGACACTTTGTGTCATAATATCTCTTGTCCCAGTAGTATGTAACTTGGCATAGTTTAAATTTTCCTGTAAATCCACCCAGATGTGTTAGTACAGATTTTTCATAAGTAGTTCTTAATTAAATAGACTTCACTTTTTTGGTGCGTAGCTTGAGAGCTTGGGATCTAATTTGTGCAGGTGCCAAGAACTTAACTGCAGCACTTATCCTTTGGATTACATAGCACATACTGTGCTTGTCTTTACATTAATGAGGAAAACAGATTCTCATTAAAAAAGATAAAGTTCAGTTTAAATTCCACCCCCTCTCAGATATGAGCTGGGATATAGCTGATGTTGAAAAAGTAGCACTGTGGAAGAAAAATGGGGACTGGACTCAATAAGTGCTTTGATGTTAGTTGTTCAGGGGTGTTGAAGAGAAGAGAACTGGATCCTAGCTGTGCTGGGTGAAGCTCTCTTAGCTCCTGTTTGCACAGTTCTAACCTTTGATCCATTTGCAGCCTCACCTGTTAGGCTTAAACATGGATATGGAAACCTGACAAAACCATCAACGTTTTCACACTTCTTTGTGAATTGCAAAGCAAAGGTAGAATTAAATGGGTCTGCTGATCTTTCATATTGAAATAAAATATGGCATAGTTTTAATCAAGTAATATATTGGGAGAAAACTCAGAGATGAATCTACTATAAATGCTGTTACATCATAATTCAAATTTGCATGGAAACATATAATAATGCAAGTTGGAAAAATTAGTTAACCTTTGTTTCCAGATTTACTAGTAAAAAAGAACAGGAAGTTCTGATTATTATTATTTTTCTGAGATGAGAACATGAAGAACTGCCAAAACTGTTATAAGAGCTCTAATTTTTTTGAATACTTACTCCTAGTCGGTATAACTTGCAGAAGGAAAATGGCTTCCTTAGGATATTTAAGTAGGTCCTCAATAGTTTTTATCTCTACTTGCAATGAAAAGATGTGACAAATACTACTTTGCATTTTGTTTCTTTTTTTTTTAAACTCTTTTGACAGTTTCTTCTTTTTGAAGTTTACCATATTCTCATAGTCAGTCAAAGGGTGCTTCAACACCTCACCATTGTTGGAAAAGGTTTTTTATATTGTCTGTGACTTTGTGTCTTTCTGTTTTATATGTAATAAGCACTTAGAAGCTTCTGGCCAAGAGTATAGGAGAATTTGGGGAAAAATGTCAAAATAGTAGTAATTTACAAAACTGACTCTGGTAGCTTCCAGATGTTCCAGAGAAGGAGAAAATTTTGTTTGAATTTTTTTCCTAAACTGAAGGTTGCTAGTAAGTACAGCAGTGCTGTAAGGAGCTTTGTAATGAGGGACACTAGTTAGTTAGACATGTGCTTGAGGTCTGCTGTAGAAATGAAGTTTTTTTCACGCTTGCTGGATCCTTCTGTTCTAATTAAAGAGCTTAATTGGAGTTAAGGGGGAAAAGTTGTCATTGGGAATCATTTAAAGATTAAGTGTTTAGCTCTAAGCTTTACATTAGTCTTTTCCCCAATAATTGCCTTCATTTTTTCCTTGTTGATTTCTGGCGATACTGTCGTGCTTCTGTCACATTGAAGTCTTGCTCCAAACCACTGTTTGTGTTGCAGCAGAAATACTTGCTTTATGCTTCTCCCAGGCTTTAGCTGATCTGAAATTTATTGTATTTGGTTTTAACTGTTAGCAGCACTATGGTAGTGTAAACCTCTAGTTTGTGAGCAGATGGCAGGGGTTTCGAAGCTGCTGCCTTGACTGTTTGCATCTGTGCAGCCATGCTACAGGTTAGTCTTAGAAGATAAACAGGGTGTAAATAGTGAGCAAAGCATGGCTTTTAGAGGGCTCCTGTTACATCCTGACTAGTGACTAGTGAAGTTTTAGTGTTTCTGTAATAATTTCTATGTTCATGAGGTGAATTTATAAAAAAGTGACTTTAATGATGTAATCTAGTCAGTTCTTGATGGTAATACAGGTATTATCTTTAGCATCTTCCTGCCCAAGGATTTTGCTTTTATCATTGCTGCAAGTAAAAATTTGCATTAGTTTTGCAGCTGACCTGGATTAGAAATTACTATTCTCATCTCCTAACATCCCCCTCTTCCCCGCCCTCAACTAGGAATATCTGCCATATGAAACTTGCTAGCATAACAAGGCCATTTGGTTGCCTAATCAAAATTAAAGTGGTTGAACTTGGCAAAATGCTGCTAACAAAGGCATTCCAGCCAAGCTGGGTTGTTTGGGCTGCACCCGTGAAGAGCCAGGGTCGTACTTTCAGTTATACCTGCGCATCTTGGGTGCTGGTGACTTCTGGCAAAGTGTCAGTGGAAAGCAAAAGGGGCAGACAGTCTTACAAATTGCTTCATCTGCAGCCCGAAAAGTGTGACCGAGGGCACGATTTCACTTTACACTCAGCAGGTTGCTTTCTTCCCTCGGTCTCTCTCCAAGAGGAAGCCGAGCTCCTCCACTGCATTCTTTCTGCATCTAGCATCTGTAGAGTTTTCACTTCAGTTTATTTATCTGAGAGGTAACCAAAGTATTGTGCTACTTGGTGAAATATGCAAGTGCTTTTTTGTATTTAGTGTGAGCAGTAAATGCTAAAATTATGATGTGTTTTAAGTAAGTTCTCTTCAATCCCGCCCAAGTGCAATCCTTTTTCTCCAGCATGCTGGTTGTTCGTTCCTAGTGAAACGTGATCACACCTCCTTCCTTTCCCTGACTCCTCTGGGAGGAAAAAAATGTAGCTATGTACAGGTGAATTTGAATTAGAAGATTTCTTAAAACTGACATTGTTTTGCTGGTACTGTATCTTCTCTAAAAGTTTCTTTTGAAATACTTAGTGAATACAGAAAAGGCCTGGACTTCTGCTTTAAGATATTGTTTTAAGACAATAACATGACAAAATATTTTTTAATTTACTCAGTTTACTTTCAGCCATTATTTTTAGGACCTCTGTCTCCTTCAAACTTTCTTCTATTTTTAAGATAAATTTTAGGAACTTTTTTTTCCCTTCAATTTCAGCCTTGATATTGGTGTGTCTTACAAAATACCTGCTTTTATGGTTAGAGAAATTGATGAAAAGTTGAATGTGACCCTCATAAATACTTGCCTGAGCTTTCAGAAGAGCTGGGAAATGGATGCATTTAACTGGATAGGATTAGTCACCTCCTGTAGAAAGAAAGAATAGTGCAGATGTAAGGGTGATCATAGGGATAGGAGTTAGAGAAGCCTGCTTGAAAAACAGAAATGGAAGGAGTTAGCAATCTTGCTTTTCATGTACCAACTGAAGGAAGAGTTGCAAAGGCTATCAGTTCTTTAGAGAAAAATATTTTTATTTTGTGCTTCCTCCCTGCTTTTTTTTCTTTTCATGCAGCCTTTATGCCAGTAGAGATGGTACTATGAAGTTCTCCTTTTCCACTATGAGATTGCTGTTAGGTGTTTTTCCACCAGTCTTTATCATCAAGTTAGCCAGATGCCTCTTTTCTAAAGTAATGTCTACAAGATCCTTGTGAGCTAGAAACCTGAAACACCGGAGCTCTTGTTACTACTTTCCTTTCCAGCTCAAAGTTGGTTGCAGATATTTCTGTTCTACTGGTGGGATGTGGCATGGGATCTCTCTAAAATTCGGAAAGACAAAGGTAATAGATACTCCTTGCAACAATTGCTTCACCAGAACTGTGGGTGTTCGTTTGCTAAGCAGTGATGCTTTCCAAAAGTAATAAAGTGTTTGGGTTTGTTTTTTCTCAGGAGTAAGCTGATCCAGGCTTTAATAGAAATGTGGTGCTTTTTGCAAGTTCTAATTGCATTTGGCCTTCATAATTTGAAGACTTCCCTGTTCATTTTAAATGTTTACACTAGAAGAACTTTAAGGAGGATTGTGTCTGCAGTTTAGCTTTGTGATAGTGATTCTTGTTCAAAAAAGCCCCAAAACATGTTACTTTCATATAGCTTGCCCAAATTATCGTGAGGATAAGAGATTACAAAGCCAGACATATCCTTAGTTTCAAGTTGATTTAATTACACTGTTAAAAATCTTACCAGGTATATTACCAAGTTTGTAACACTGAGTCCTAGGAATATGTTGGCAGCAATCTAAAGTTATTGGTGACTAAGATTTAACATTGCTCAGAAGTGCTGAGCTTAGGCATCTAAGATTCAAATGTGAAAATAAGGTCAAGTCTCTTCATTACTGTATGCCAGTATTAAGTTTTAATGTGAACACTGTGTTGGTTTACAGTCTCTGGAGGTATAGTCACAGTAGGAGTACATGGCATGTACACCATTAAAATGCCTGTGCTTGTCACAGAATTTTTGTGTCCTGCTAACCAGGCTATTTTTTCCCCCTGTAAGCACTGTGCCAGACTTACACAGTGTGTATTTAGCAAAAACCACAGTTTTATTTGTGCAAACTGTGCAAAATCCTGCTGCTATGTAATAAAAAAATAAAATAATGAAAAAACCCAAGATTTTTTATCTTGTCTTTTACTGAAAGCTTCCTTGGAATAGTGCTTATAGTTCTTCCTTCAAGGTGTTTTGCCACAGTTTCTTTTGCTGCACTCACAGCAGTTCGTACTAAATGCAGTAGCTGCAAGCGCCTAGTTTTTGTACTCACACATGTAGCAGATGTTTGAGAAGACCTTATGCAAAGCTGGGTTTGTAGTCCTTTCTGCTTTCAGTTCAGGAAGCTTTCAGAACCACGTCCATTTATTTAAGGTTGTAACTTTCCTCAGAACAGGGAATTTTTAAAAGATGATTAAAAAATAGGTGTGTGTGATGCTTTCCTAATGTTGGAATGTAATACTTGGAGTTTACAGCAGATAGGACTCCTGTACTGTAGCAGGTGTTCTAATCCTCAGTCTTAGTTTCCCAAGGTGCTGTTGGTTGATTAATGATGTTCCTGCCTTGTGCTGCTAGCTACATTTTCTTTTGCTATATAGATAAAGTGAAACCCAGTACTGTCCGACAGAAGTTAGAGCTTCTGGTTCCAGAGTTGTGTTGTGTGTGGTGTTCAGCAGCTGTGACTGGATACAGTTTTGTTCTTCAGTTTTAACCAATGAAGAGATGGGTACCTAAAAATTCTGTTTGCTCTTTGCATTACCAGCAGTTGTGGGATGATGACAATTTGGAATTGTATTCTTGTCAGAATATTGTTTATCTTTGAAATGGAATGGTTGTGATTACCTCTAGGGAGAGCTGCCTTAACTTTAAAAAGATGTGATTTGACTGTGTGTAGTCCCTGTGGTTTCTACTACTTTAGCTAATTGGGAATGTATCTTACTAAGAACAGACTAATGTAGCTTTGTCTTCCTACCTACTTTTATTATCAAGCTGAATCCAAGTTAAGGGGTATATATTTGAAAAATAAGATGCCTTGCCTTTAAAACAACAGCACTGCATGTCGAGAGCTGGTACTTGGTAATTCAGTGGTGGACCTTGTACCACACATGTAGCAGATCTTGCAGTTCTCTGCAGGGAGAAATGGCAGGATGCCATAAGAAGTGTTGAGAAAGAACCTTACTGATGTCTGTATGCTGCGATGTCTTTGAAACTGCTGGAAGCTGTTTACAGCAGCAGCCTGTGGAGTGTGCAGCTTCCAAACTCTTGTGGTGGGTGATTATCCTGACTGCTGTGTGGTAATTGCCTAACTCAAATTTACTGCTATGTGCTTGTAGTCCAGTCAGTTGACCTCTGCTGCTCTGATCCCCAGCAAGCTTTTAAGCTGCGTGTGGGATGATAAGCAGTGGCTGAACCTGAGTTAATTATGTAAGTGCCTAATGTATTTGAACTCTTGCTTATGAGGAGAGTAGCTGATAAAAAAGGGAAGATTGAAAAGAAGCTCCCCCCATATAGCTGTCACAGTTTTTAGTATGACCTCTCATTAATGGTTCCTACAAACTTGGAAAGATTGAATAATGCTTCAGTAAAGTGCAAAAGTTTATACTTGGTAAAAATCAGACTCTTCAGTATGACTTCAGCCTACTTAATTGTAACATGTCCCGGTGTGATCTTCAGTTACCTTTTCATTTGGTAATTTATTTTTAGTGATAGTAAGATATTGGTGTAAGATACAGTAGTTGCATTTTGGAAACTTTTTTTGGGTGCATTTTTGGTTGTTTTCGTGTTTTCTTTACCACACTGCTCTTGCAATTTTCCCAACATTCTTGATTTATACATCCTTGTTACAGTCTTTCCTATATTCCTAGGGTAAAACTGCTAAGAAGCATTTTCATTACAGTTGAGGCTGGGAGCAGCCTGTAAAGAGACTGATGTGAAAACTATGCACTTCTAGTTTTCCTTGTAAGCATTGGATTTAGACTGTAATTGACAAATGCATTTGTCACATTTCCAGCTTTCCCTTTTTGGGTGTATGCCTAATTAAGATTAGGATGGTTCTCACTGGCTGTGGGGAGAAAACCTGCAGTTCTTGGTAGCGTAACAAAGAAGAAATTAGCTTTGATTAATGTTACCCAGCTCTGCTTGCAACAGTATGTAGGAACCAACAATTCTGTGTAATAACCAGCACTATAATCTGATTTAGGTTTGCCAGCACTGCATTTTGTAGGTTGGCAGATTTAATTAGTCTATGGTTAGTTCATGAAAGTAAATAACACACAAACATTGCAAATGCTATGTCAGTAATCTGTAAAAATTGTAACTGGTTTTAATACCAGAGTGTTCCTGCTAACGATCATGCATGTCTGGTGGTGTCTGGATGCTAGAATGTCAAAGCTGATGTAGTTGCTTCAGTTAAGACCCTGTATATTTAGTGTGGTGTTGTACAACAAGTCTTGCGCTGGTGAAACCAAATCTTTCTGCTCACTGGCATTGGTTTGAGCTCTGAGTTGAGGTATAGTCTTTGCACACAAACCGCACATGCTGAGTTTTTAAACTTGAGTTGCAACTTGTGTGTTCCTCCCTCTAAGTGTTCCATCCAGCTTTGATTAGATCATCTCATTGGCTGCTAACAAGAGTGGTTCTGTAGAGTGTGGTTGCTGTTTTGTGATCTGACTTCAAGTGCTGCATGTTTTGTGATGTCTGCTGTGTTTTGTACCAAAGTAAAGAACAGCCTACTGAACTACCCAGAAAAAATGACTGAATGTTACCATGCTGTATGCCACTGTATAGGTATGTATGTTATTCAGGTGTGAGGTTAGAGGGCAATTTGAATACTTTGGCATTCATGCCCTCACATGAGATATAGCAAGAAATGAACAAGGTAGAATTATAGAATCGTTTAGGTTGAAAAAGATCTCTAAGATTGAGTCCAACCAGAAAGTAACACAGCCAAGTCCAATTTCCCAAGACCCTAAGGGCCACATTTCAAGTCTTTTAAATGCCTCAGGGGATGGTGACTGAAAGAATTAGCTTATATCTTTAAATATCATTTAATTCAGCTGGGTGAAGAGGTTTGACTGTTGCACTCTGACAAGTGGTTGCTTACTTAAAACCAGAAGAAAATCAGTGTTTTTACTGGTCTTTCATAATGAGGTAACTTGTCCTAGTTTAAAATTGCCTTGGAGATGTAATGTGAGTGCCACAGGATCTGTTCTGCCAGGCCCCACAAGAGCATCAGCACCCCACCCTGTGCTTTGCCAGGCCAGTGAGATCACTGAAAAAATAAATAGCTCCATAAGCACTGGAACCAATGACTTCTGTTTTATGTGGTTTAGTCTCTTGTGGTTGATTTGTCTTTGGCAAAATCGGAGGGGTGTGCTGTGCCTGAAGGGTTTTCTGCAGTAGGGCTGTTTGCAAGAGTCCTCAGGAGTAAAACCTTTCTGGTGTCCAAAAAGATGTAAACCTGAGATCTACTTTCCCAGTTCAGCACTTACACGATCCATTTTTCTTATTCATCCACCTATTTTCACAAGATCTGTAGGAACAAATGTAGACTCTTTTTGTTATATTTGGCCAGTGAGGGTTGTTTAAATTGGATTGCTAGAAGATACATTAACAGCATGATTTCTCGAGGCAAAGAAACTAGACCAAAAGTATTGGTGATTCTGTGTGGTTTACATTTTGACAAAATTCACTGTAGGGCTGTCCCTAGACTACAGGTGGTGCTGAGGTACCACCTGACTTGTTTTTCTTGGGTAACCTCTAAGGTTTATCTGCAGCAGTTGGTGAACTTGCCTGCCACCTCCTCAAAGTAATGTGAGAAGAGTAATTTCATGCACTAAATGTTTCTATGGCTTTGTAGAGAACATTACACTGCATGCTAAGGTATTCATTTGTGTTTATAGCTGAAGGCAAAGAAAAAGTACAGTATCTGGATTTTGTTTTTGTTTTGTCAGCCTTACTGCTGTTCTACTAGCTGGCAATAGTCTGGCATATTTTTTGCTGCAGTAACTCATACTTGTTCCACCAGGAGATGAGTAGCATTCCTTGTCTGTCTCAAAAATAGTAGGAAGAAAAATGTCATTTGTGATTCGAGTGAAATTGAAACTATCAGGTACTGATGCTAGTTTTGCACTGATTCAGACCAACTGTTTCTTTGCCTTCGTGTCTTTTACTGGAGTCAAGAGTTATGAAGAGTTGTATAAAGTTATTTGCACACCTGTTTCAGAAATATGTGAGAGGATGGAGGCAAACTGTGTTTCTTTTCTCTCTTTGGAGCTAGTGGTGTGTGTTCTACTCCCATATGAGCAGGATAGTTCTGTGTATGTCACCATTAGAAAGAGATGGTATTTGTATATGGTATTAATGGTATTAATATACTTAATGTTAAAATCTGTGAAAAATGCATTCAGGTGTCCTATGTTAGATAAAGTTTTGTGAAGGATGGAGAGCCTTTTCGGTGAACTGAGAAGTTACCTTGGTGGTATGCACAGGTTGAGGGGTGGAGGATGGAAAGGAAGACCTCTGCTGCTGAGGTTGACTGTGTTGTGATATATTTCTGTATTTGAACCTTTGTTTCATGTATCTCTTAGTTTAAGCTTGCCACAAGTTTTCTCAGAAAGATATATACATGTATGTTTACACTGGTCTTCTAGTGACACTGCCCATACCATCCTCTTTGTATGTTGCCTATAATTTGCTTGATTGGAAAGTTGTCCTTACGGTGTGAAAAAACTTGGGGTAAATATACGTGTGTGGCAGGAAAATAGAGAAGGTTGCCCGTGGTTGGGATTTATGGGTGAATTAGCTTCCTAAACAGATACTGCAAGTAAAAATTCTTTATCTTGAACATCTTGTTCTCTACAGGAAAGAGCGCAAAGCAGAAGATGCTACTTGCAAGATCTCTGAATCTGACCCTGAGGAATTATCAGATGAAGCAAGTGCTGACACCTTCTATGGAACTTCTCCCCCTAGTACACCCCGACAGATGAAGCGCATGTCAACAAAGCATCAGAAGAGTAGCCTTGGGAGACCTGCCAGCCGCTCCACTTTGAAAGGTAGGGGTGGTGTTCTTTATTTTATTTTTTTCCCCTAAAATGAGGATAAAGTTATAGCAGTTGCCTGTCATTACGTGATGAAGGAGATACTGAAGTGCAGTGAGAGGACAGGAGGCAGCTGTCGTAAGTTGCATCAAGGGAAAAATCTTTGGGGTATTAGAGGAGAAATTTTACTATGGGTGTGTTCAAACAGTGAACAGTTTGCCAGAGGGGTTGTCGAGTCTCCATCTTCGTAGATTTCCAAAACAGAATTGGATAAGATCATGAGCAGGCTAAACTAGTTTTGAAATAAACCCAGAGTTGAGCAGGAAGTTGAAAAAAAATGACCTTCAGAGGTATTTTTCAGTCAGTTTTTTTCTGCTATGCTGTGATCTCTTGTAATTGTGTGGTTGCTTCTCTGCACAGATTTCATGTTCTGAAGCAGTCCATGAGGTGTGTCATAGAAAAGTAGTTTTCAGTGGTTATTCTTCAATGTCAGTGAAGCAATTGAATGTAGTCCTGTTTTCTCCTGTTGACACTTCAATCATAAAGTCATAACAGGGGAAAAATCAAAAGATACTGGATATGTAGTTTTTTTCCTAAAGTTATGGTATCTAATAATAAAACTTTTTTAGCTTAAAGTATGAATTTTTAAGCTTCCCTTTTTCTGATTTTGAGCAGATATAGAATATATTGCTAGTTGGAAAGATACTTTTAAAAACACGCAGTAGCTGCACCTTTGCAAGCTGCCCTTCTCAGAAGATAAAAAAATGTGCAATTTTAGTGGTTTTGTTGAGCTTGGATGGGTGCAGAAAAGCCATTTATTAATATTGTATGTTCAGTGATTTCATACAGAAAATACCTAGGTTTGTGTGTGGGTTTTTTGTTATTTGTTTGTTCATTTTAAAAAATCCAACAAACTATGTCAGGCAAGATTATTTGCCGAAGTGTTTATGGCAGCCTGACTAGTGCCAGTTAATGTTGTGGAAGTAATTTTTAAGATTGCTTGACATGAAACAGGAAATGTTATCACAGAGTGCACTGCAAGGATTACATTTCCAAGGTACAATGTATGGGAGAAAAAGGTAAATTGTTTAGGGTGAATAAGGGAATACAGTCAATTCTTTGGTTGCATAGAGCTATGGAGTGCAGGTTCATAATAAAAGAGGAGCCAGTACAAACATTTTCCAAAGCTTCTGGTTCCTTTTCACTTCATGTAACCTGTGAATAATGTTATTGTGTAGACAGCATTCACCAAAAGACCTCTTCCTTATACTAAGTGTTTAATTTCTGTCGCACCAAATTTCTTACAACTTTCATTGAATATCATGAGCATAAATAGATGCAATAATCTGTTTAATTTCTGAACTGTTTCTCCTCTAGCCCGAGACCTATGAGGTTCACATTTTCTAAGCTAAACACATTTCAGAGGTGCTCATAAGACACACATGTCTCCTGAGCTCCATGAAATGTTAGTCCAGCGATGCCTGCTTACTTATTGAAGTGTTAACTTCTTGGACTGTGTGAAAATCAGTGCCCATGTCTGCACTGTATAAAACTTCTGCAGCTTCATACTGTTCACCCCACTTTCTTACCCCTATCAAGCTCCAAAGTTAATTTTGTAATTTTTTCTTTTAATGAGCTGTTTAAAATCTCAGACTCTACCACATGCCCCCTCTCACCAACCCATAGTGTCTTAGTTGTGAAACTTCCTGCCTCATATAGCATTAAAGGTAATCATAACTCAAAATTTATTAGTGCAGCTGAAATTTATTTGCAGATAAATTAAACTCTATATTGCAATGCTGCAGTAGTAGTAACTCATACAGTTATAGCATTGATACTCATTTACTGAAGAACTTGCAAGTTTATTTGAATCATTATTTGATAAATTGAGAGGATTGTGAAACAATTTGTAGATTTTTGTAGAATTATATTATTGTGCCTGGTCTTTAAGAATTCTGAATGTTCAAGTATTAGGACATTTTGGATGTCTGATAATGAATGGTTTCTCAACTTACCTTTCTTTCAATGTGTTTCGTGGGGTGAGGAATCTGAATATCAATAGTAGAGGAGACTAACTTATTGAAAATACAAACTGAAGGGGTCTAGAGGTCCTCCTGGTAGCTAGACTGTAAGTTCAGAAAGTGATTTATAAGAGTAAAAGGATTTTAATATATTTTGCAAGATCACCAAAATTTTCAATATCTAAGTGCTGTTAGAAGTCGATTAATTTCTAGTCTACCTCATAGTCTGTATGTGGAGGATGTACGTTTCATCTCTGTCAACCTCCTTCATCTTCCTTCTGCTTGCCTGCCAATGCAAAATGTCCCTTCCTGCTGTTTGCCTGGCCTCGCTTCTTGGACTGTTGCCTCCTTGCAGCAGTGCCAGCTGTGATGTGGAGTTGAAGCTGATAGGCTTAGCAGGACTTTCAGCCTTGTGTTCTGTCTGATGCTGGTTAGCCTCATGAGCAGAGTAACCACTGAGGGTGAGGTACTGCTGTTGACAGTAGTGTTCTAGTAGATAGCTTTGAAATCAATGGTAGTGAATTCCATAGCAGGTTCCCTAGAATCACTTCCATTTCCAGGAGAAAAACTGTGTTTGAGTTCGGTTTTTATGTCATCTGCTCTTGTACTTGGCAGCTATTCAGAAAAAGTGATGTGAATACCTGAAATAAAAGTGGTATAAGAGACATTAATGAATGCACTGCAAAAAAACCAGTTTCTGAAATGACTTTGTGATTCTTCTTTCTTTCTCAGAATACAGTTTTTTCCCCAGAGTTAGGTGCCATTGTATGCATTGTCACCTGCCCCAAACCTACACAACTGTGGCGGGGGTTAAATTTTATGTTTTATGTATGGGGACTGGAAGGAAGCAGTGTGGCAGGGCACACCCTGATTGACTTGCTTATTGTTCATTAGCAGCTGAAAACAGGGTTCATAATGGACACAAGCAAAGTAAGGTGCTCTGACCACATACTTCTCTTTGGTTTCGGATATCTCCGCAACCTTAAGAGTGCGTCTGTGTGCATTCGTTTGATCGTCTTTAAGCTGCATTACCACATCAGTTCTTTTCCAGAGAAATGCTGTCTTGCATGAGTAGAGATTGTTTGAAATTTTATGATGAAGGAAACACATTCCTGCATAACTGTGCTTTCTTTTGGTGCAGGTGCTGGAACATATGTAGTGAGTGAAACAAGAACAAAGGTCTATATGATAATGGAGTCAGTGCAGTGCATCATACAATAATAGCATTCTGTCCTGAAAATTTGTGTGATTCTAGACAAATAGCACATCTTCTGTCTGTTTCTTGCTTTCACAGGAGGAAGCTAGAGATTCTGGTATGTGTTTTGCAGATTGTTGAGGATTCAAAGTGCAATTGAAGTCAGGAACTGTTGAACACAGTGCTCAGTGTTCTGAAATGTAGAGCAATAGGTCGTCCCATTTTTGTCACCCCAAAGTCTACTGGCTTGACAGGTCTTTATCATTATTTTCCATATATAGGAAGGAGTGAATATTCTTGCACTGAGCAGAACTGTTTAACAAATAAGCTTATTAGTATTTCTGGTGTTAGTGGATATTATAGTGAGGAGCACAGTAGCAAAGACTCTAAGCAAAGTACTACTTCTTGAGTGGGGAATGAGCCACGTGCAGCAGATAATCCTTAAGGACACAGTGAACAGTGAAAAAAGACAAAGTAGTCAGCCATCATTCTGAAAGTCTTTTCTGTTCTTGAGTAAGCAGAGGCCCTGTCACCATGTAGCTAGTTGTGTTCCACCTGCTGATCCCTGGACTGCAGCTAACATTGCATACAGGTGCTTCCCTTCAACCTGCCACCAATTCTTTGAGAGAGAACCACTGTTTTACTACCAAATTGTTCCTCCTGCTCTGATCTGCAAAGCCTAGATTGAAGTCCTTTTGTTAGTGCTGCACAAGAGTGTTAAGGTCTGCTGCTCCCGAGGAAAGAACATGAAGACGAGATTGGGGTATTAGGCAGGAAGGGGCTGTTGTTACATGGTAAAGGAGAAAGCAAGTGTTTGAGTGTTGGGACAGTGGGAGGTGGGATCCAGGTGCTAAGGCAATGTAGTGAGACTATAGAGTTTCCCAGAACTAAGAGGAAGCTCCGCAAGAGGCAGGATTGCTGTGTTCATGCTAAATTTCAAAATTTATATATGATCCAGATTTTATGAAATTGCACATGCAGTGGAGTCTGTTTAATTCTGTTTGACTTTAAAACCTTACTAAAGTAAACCTCTTTGTGGCATTTTGAGTTTTTGTTTGGGAGGTTGTGTGACAAATGTATGGAAAATGAACTTGGAAACTTTTGATCATGCTCAGCTCTCAGTAGATGGCATACTCAGGATAACAAGAATCCTCTGAGTTCCTTTCTACAAAAGAGGTAAAGCAATAGAAGAAAAAAATCATTTGGTGCTACTATTGATTTAGCTTATACTAATGGTAACTTCTAAGACTACATTTTAATTCTACCCATGCCTATTTTGTTTTATTGGTATTAAAGAGTGTGATGCTCAACTTAAGAAATGGGATTGGCAGCTGAATTGAACCATGCCCTTGCTGCAGTCACATTCTTTTCTCTTTTCTTACAGAAAAGATGAGTGTGCCAACCCAGTCTCCTCATAAAGACAGTGGGAAAACCATTGAGAACGTGGAGGAGCACAGCTATAAGCAAGGGAAAAAGATCAGAGACACCCTAAGGACAACAGAACGAGATCACAAGAAAAACGTTCAGTGCTCATTTATGTTAGACTCAGTTGCTGGGTCTCTGCCAAAAAAAACAATTCCAGATGTTGATCTCAATAAGCCTTACCTCAGCCTTGGCTGTAGCAATGCTAAGCTTCCAGTCTCTGTGCCCATGCCAATACCCAGAACTGCACGCCAGACTTCTCGGACTGATTGCCCAGCAGATCGTTTAAAATTCTTTGAAACCCTGCGGCTTTTGTTAAAACTTACCTCAGTCTCAAAGAAAAAGGACAGGGAACAAAGAGGGCAGGAAAACACCTCTTCTGTCTGGCTGAACCGATCCAATGAACTGATCTGGCTGGAGCTGCAAGCTTGGCATGCTGGCCGGAGCATTAATGACCAAGACCTCTATCTCTATGCAGCCCGTCAAGCTATCCCTGATATCATCAATGAAATCCTCACCTTCAAAGTGGACTATGGAAGCTTCTCCTGTGTGAAAAATGGAGCCAGTCTCAATGGTACTTCAGGAGAAGGAGTTTGCAAATCAACACATGGAACTAGTGCTTTGGGTTACTCAAGTTACCATGAACACCTCCATCGCCAGCGGGTTTCATTTGAGCAAGTAAAGCGGATAATGGAGCTGCTGGAGTACATAGAAGCACTTTATCCATCTCTGCAGGCTCTTCAAAAGGACTATGAAAAGTATGCTGCAAAGGACTTCCAAGACAGGGTGCAGGCACTCTGTCTATGGTTAAATATTACAAAAGACTTAAATCAGAAACTAAGGATTATGGGGACAGTATTGGGCATCAAAAATCTTTCTGACATTGGCTGGCCAGTGTTTGAAATTCCTTCTCCTCGGTCATCTAAGGACAGTGATCCAGCGGATGAAGATGTTGATAGGGAAACAGAAGTAAAGGAATCCTCAGGAACATGCACAGAGGAGAGTGATGGTGAAGAACAAATATCTGAGGAGAATGTTGAGGAACTTAGACAAGCCATCAAGAACAATTTTACTAATAAGCCAAATTTTGACTTTCAGGACCATTTTTCAAGGAAGCTTGATAGGCTTGAATCCGAGGATGACTCCACCTCTTGGGTTATTCCAGAAAGCAGTGCTGAGGCAAGCTGCAGCCAACACTGTTTGACTTCTATTTACAGGCCATTTGTAGATAAAGCACTGAAGCAAATGGGGTTGAGGAAACTAATTTTAAGACTGCACAAGCTAATGCATGGTTCATTGCAAAGGGCTCGTATGGCGTTGGTAAAGAGTGATCACCAGCTGGAGGTAGGTTGCTACTAGCCTAAGTGGATAACAGGAGTACCTTCCCTGCTGTAATGATGCTAACTGAAACTGTAGGAATTGGGATCTTAGGAAAGTTTTGGTTGCTTTGTTGGTTTTTGAAAGACCATGCATAATATGATTGGGAGCCCAGTTCTACTTTCATGAATATGAATTGTTGTTTGACCTGAATTACAATTTGTGTGAAGCTCAAGCTAGTTCTGTTTTTGTTTCTAACTGAAATGACATTTTTATGATAACATCTTTGTTCAGAATGTTTTCTAATATCTAAAGCAACAAGTCTGAAAAATTACAGTGGAGAGTTAGGCACAACAATTGAATCATGAGAAAAATCAGCTGCGAAGGTGGTCATTTTCCTTGTCTTCAAGACTGGATATCTTTCTGCACAATATGCTTTATAAAAATGTCACTATAGTTTTGTTTTTTTTCTCATCTGAATGAATTACTGTGGTGGCACATATGCTTGGGGACAGATGGGATAAATGAATGGACTCTGTTAACCTTGAAATCTGTGAAAGCAAGTCACGCTAGCGTGTTGCATTCTTCAGCTGGCTCTTAGTTTAATTATTTTTCTTTGGGTCATTTTGCATTCTTAATTAAGCATGATTGTGAGTTAATGAAACCAAATTAGGAATTAAGCAGTAAAGGAAGGACAGTAGTTGAAGTTTCATATGGAAAGATGTGGTCACTAATTCTTTCAAGGTAGAGTGTTGTTTCATGATATAAATGTTTACTTAACTTGTAGACATTTTTGTAGTAGGAAGAATTGCTAGTAAGGGTTACTGGTCCTTCTTGATAAAGTGGCACTCTGTGTGGGGCCTAACCATGAATTCTGCATGAAGGGATCTCTTAGCCAACATGACTGTTCTAATATGGATACCATATGTGGTGTTTGGTACGTTGCTGATCTCTTAATGTTGACTGTCACATTAGCAAAAGAAATGAGAATTGTTCATCTCCCTCACAGGTTATTTTTTTTAGGATTAATGAATTTATGAAGTTTTTGGTTCTGAAAGTTTTTGCTGTACTATTGCTAGTGTAGATGTTACTGTGAAAATGAAGCTATTAGTTGAATTATTTATTCTTTAATTGTCTTCAGCTTGTGTTCTAGGAAATTTTGCATTTCGAAAATCTTCAGAAATACACGAAGAGTCAAGTGCCTAAGCAAAACTTGCAGGTGTCTGTTACACTAACCAAAAGTACCCCTAAACTATATATACTTAGAAAGTTCAGTATTTAGAAATACCTTTAAAAAATCAAAGTAGATAAGAAACAATTTGTGAGTACTGAAAACTGCTGTGAATTATTTTTGAAAGTGCTAAATACCTCAAAAGTTTTGGCTGCATAAGGGCTCTTAAAACAAGTTAATGAAACATTAGTAGCTGGAGTCTTTTCTGCAGCTTAAGAGAGTTAAACTTTTTGGTAATTTAGTGTTGGATGACTTGTGTGAGATGTAAGGGTAATCTTTTCTGCTTCCTCTACTCTTGTGACTTCTTTGAATGTTCATTTTCACAATTACTACATTTTCTTTGGAATATTGTTCTTTTTTAAGGAATGACTTTACGGCTAAAGTTGAATGTTAGAAAATTGTAAACTTCTTTCCTGCCCCAAAATTTAAAGAATGGCAAGAAAAAGAGAAAATATTCTTTGTGGGAAATGTGGTACCCACTGCAGCAAAAGATGGCATTATGCTGCAATAGAAGGGATGGTTTTGAATTGCTTGGACTTTGCATCTGGCAACACTTGGAATGTAGTGTCTTGGGTTTTTTTAGTGCAGTTCAGTTTGATATTTGTTTGCAGCCAGAGTTGTTAGTATTCTGTTAATCTTTGTTGCTTCTGTTACTTTTGTATCTTGACTCTCTGTTTATGCATGTGCTTACATTATAAAGTCTCTGGACATTCCTTTCTGTTGTTGCTTAAACATGTGGAAGTCGCACCTAAAATGTGCTTTCTGGATCCTTCCACTGTATACATTTTAGTGTTCATTTCATCCTAAATATCTGTAAATGTTTATACAGATGGCTGGTTTTAGCACTTTAAAACACAAGCTTGATTCCTCATAGGCTCTGATGCTTTAGCAAGGCTCTAGGCACTATGCAGTCTATTTTGTGTTGAAGTTGTACAAGTGGATCTTAAAGAAGATAGATAATATTTCTTATTTTAGTTTACAAAATCAGAGATGTTGTTTTACCAGAACAGTATTTAAGCTCGTGGGTCCTGTTTGCTGTTTATTCAAGTGGCTGCACTTTGGAGTATGGATTTTATGTATGATCTCAGTAAATATCTTGGACATTTTCTAGAAGCTTTTTTAAGAAATACTTGGTAATCACTTGAAACATTTCAGATTGGACCAAATTAGTCAAATTGGACAGCAGAAGTTTAGGTGTCCAGTACTAAGCCCTTATATCATCTGCTGTTGTCCTTGCCATTAGAAAATGAAATAACACATTTATTCAATTTCTTTGTGTTGTTTTTGCTCATAGTCTGGTTCTTTAATATTTTTGTAAGAACTAAATTTTCCAACATTATGTTTGCGTCACAATAAGGATTGCATGTCTTAAATTTTTCTTGTACTATGGAAGTATAGTATTTTCATGATCTGTTGTTAATGGAAACTTGTATAAAAACCTTTAGCTCTAGTGCTATTCTGGTGCCATATGTTTATTTTAAAGAGAGTAAAAAGAAGACATATTATCATCTAAGAAGAGAAGTTCTTACATATGTATTTCAGTACTCTGCTAGGTAATAAGATTAATGTTTTTAAGCTTTCCAGGCAGTACTTAATCATTGATCTAATATTTTTCTCTATTTTTTAGTGATTGTTACTTAAATTTGGGACTGAAGAAAAACCTAAAAATTTCTAGTTATGTTTCCTGTATGAAGGAGGGAGATCGAAGTATCATAGCTAGCAGCTGTGATATGAGAGATAGAATAAAACAAACTTAATCTGAAACAAATTTTATCATTAGATAATAACCAGTGTGTTGTTATCTTCAGGAGCTGCATATGTACTGCAGTCCAAATTTTCTTTCTAATTAACCCCCAGAGTGACTCCATGTACAGTGTTGCTTAGAATGTTATGTCAAAGCATATGGTTTATATATCCAGGGTGTTTATTTCAGGTTGTCTCAATTATTTTTTCTAATTAGAAAAGTAAGTTTATTTAAATGAAAAGTAAGTTTATTAATTAAAAACCCCAACACAACAGCTTGATCTCTTTAAGTTTTGTCTTTTTAAATCAGTTTCAATGTATTAGCATCTACTAAAGTTCTTAAGTTGTTTTTTCAGTAGTTTGGCTTAGTTTAGTTAGTGACACTTTTATTGAATATTGCATTAATTTACAACATGGAGTCTTATGTAACATATGGATTATGTATTTCAAAAGGAATGAGGTTGCTCACCTGATGTAGCCATGTCACACTTGTTTCTCTAGATATAACAGAAACATAAAGTAAGAAATTTTGTTCACTCCCAAGGGTCCATAGTTGTTTTCTTCAGTCTGAAGATCCTCAAATAAAAGCATATGAAGAGTTAGCTTAAAAAAAAAGATGTAAACTTGAATTGAAACTTCTGCAGTTGACTTGCCAGATAATAGAATATTACCCTTTAAAAATTGACTTTTGTACATGCTGCTTCAAAGAAATGCTAAATCCTGAAGAATTTTAAGGATCCTTTTCATGACACCTATTTCTTGTTACAGTTTTCAGAATTTCCAGATCCCATGTTATGTTCAGATTATGTGCAGTTACTAAATTTCCCTCCTGGCTGTGAGCAAAAATGTAGTGCTGTATCATGGGAGGAGCTGAAGTCCATGGATTTACCATCTTTTGAACCTGCGTTTTTGGTCCTCTGCCGAGTCCTGCTCAATGTTATCCATGAATGTCTCAAGCTAAGGTTGGAACAAAGACCTGCTGGGGAACCATCTCTTTTGAGTATTAAGCAGGTTTGCTTCAATTATTTCTTTTTAATATATATTTCCTGTTAGAAATTACTTTGTCATTTTGTTATGATAACATCAGTTTAAAGGATTAGTGTAAGTAATGACAATGTATAATTATGTAACAACTTTTAAAAATAATTTTGTGTTTCATATGGAGATCTGCATTTTGCACAGTAAACTGCAGTTCATATATACCTCTCTGATTTGGACTTCCAAATCAAAACTGGTGATTTAAAACAATTATCAGCCAAGGAAGGTAAACACATTTGTTCATTTGCATGATAAGCTATATAAACTTGTCCAGCAGATCTTCCTCCATTTGGGTTTCTTAGGCAGCATAAGCAGTATTAAAGGTCTCTACATTTCTTTTTTCCTTGATTTGATCATTTTTTCCTCTTGCAAATGTAAAACATCTATTACCTTGCGGTGGTCACATAATGAAAGTTAATTAAGGAGAAAAACAAAATGAAAAAAAATCTTTACCAGCATATTGTATTATATAAATATCTGATATTTTCTTTGAGTAGTGGCCTAAGATTGTTAGTCCTGTCACTGGTTGAGAATGTTGTATGAGGATTTATTTTCTGGTGGTGATCTGATAGAATGAAGGCTATTTATATATCAATGCCATTTTTCACAGTGTAGTGTAGGACATACTGAACTTGTCTGAAGTTATCTCCCTGCTCCCTGGCAAGCATAACCAGATCAGGGTTTTATCAGATGATCTTTAATTGTAGACATTTAAATAAGGTCTTGGACTGATTATGATTTCACATGCAAGTTATTTTCTTCTCCAAATTCAATTGCTAAGCTACTTTATGGTCCCAAATAAATTTGTCCTCCCTTTCTCCCCCTTTCCCCCCACCTTTCTCCCTTATTCCCTGCATTGATTGAAACCTACAATTTCAATCTTAACAGTCATAATTAGAATAAAATATTGCATAGCATACTGTATTGTTAAGCAAAATATATCCCCCAGACACAGACTATTTTTTTTCCCCTTAATATTTTGTGTGCTCCTTGTGGACTTTGAATTAATTGAAAATTACTTTCTTTGTGGAAAACAATGTGTTTATTACAGACTGTTTTGATGGTGTGTGCTGCCTTGCTAGTGATGTCAAAAAAAGTGAATTCAACTCAGCAAATGTTCTCTGTCCCACACAGTATTTCTGAACACACAAAAGAGATGTGGAGGATGTTTCACAAATAGATCTATTTGTTTCCTGAAGAATTATAATTCCTAAAATCTTGCTCAAGCTCAAAACTAGAGTCTGAGAATCTAAAGAATTACAGAGAGGTCTGGACTGGAGATACTCTGGGCCAACCTTCCTGAAGCTGGGTCCTGTATAAGGTTATTTTATTATGTTAGAGCATTGCCAGCAGGTCGAGGGAGGTGATCCTGCCCCTCTACTCAGTCCTAGTGAGGTGCATCCGGAGTGCTGTGTCCAGTTCTGGGCTCTGCAGTACAAGAGAGATGGAGCTCTTGGAATGGGTCCAGCACAGGGCAACAAAGATGATTAAGGGGCTGGAGGATCTCTCTTAGGAGGGAAGGCTGAGGGAGTTGAGCGTGTTCAATCTTGAGAAGAGATGACCGAGAGGAAACCACATCAATGTCTATAAGTATCTGAAGGGAGGGTGTAAAGAGGATGGATCCATCTCTTCTCAGTGGTGCTGAGCAGTAGGACAAGAGGCAACAGGCAGAAACTGATGCATAGCAAGTTCCACCTGAATAGGAGGAAGAACTTGATTACTCTGTGAGTGACTGTGCACTGGAATGGATTGCCCAGAGAAGTTGTGGATTCTCCCTCACTGGAGATGTTCAAGAACCATCTGGGCGCAATCCTGAGCCATGTGCACTAGGATGACCCTGTTTGGGTAGGGACTATTGCCTCTTGTTGAGTCACCATGCATCCTTGTGAAAGGAGTGCCCTAATTTTCTCTGTAACTATCTTCTAGGTATTGGAAAACAGTGATTAGATTCCCCTTGCATACTCTCTTTTCAAGGCTGAACAGACCCAATCCATTGAATTGTTCTTTGTATGCATGTAGCACACCAGAGTCTAGTTTCTGTAGTGATTCACCTAGTGGGGCCTCATCTGAGTCACTGAGACCTTTGTGTCTCCTACTTTTTGGTGCCCTATGAAATGTGTAGCTCTACTGTTTGAATGTATCAGGCATACTAGTCCTGATGCTCAATTTTTCCAAGGTGAGATTAAGTTTTGGTACTTACTAGCAAGTCAGTTGTATTCTTAAAACAAAATAAATCTGATTTTCAATAAAAGGTATGCACAGAAAAAGAAAGCTAACACAGTTTCTATGCTTCTTACACTGTGCTTGTTTTCCTGTCCTTTCTTGCTAGCTTCCCCCTTTTGAGCTTTCTTGTCCACGTTTCACTTTTCAGCACTAGCTTTTGTAATCCTGGTGATTCTGTGTTACCAGAGAGAGCTGTTCTCTGCTAATGGCAGTGTGCCATTATGTGGTGACAGTGTAGTACCTGAACAGTTCAAGATGGTTCTGAAGTTCAGCTGAGAAATCAGCGTGTGTGTGTGGTGGGGGGTATAGCCCTGTTTGGTGGTTAAATTAGGTTTTGTTTGGTGTGTGCCTTGCAGCACTGTGATCTGAAGAATAGCTCTTAGAGCTTTCTGGATCTTTCATACCAGTTTGTATCTTCAAAAAGGTAGTAGATGATACTGTCATTTCATAGAAGCTCCTTCCTTATGAAAATCAGTGGAGAAATTAAGTCAATTCTGCTAGAAGGTTTTTGGTTCCAGATTATAGGATACTATAATAGAGAAATGCCATTTACAAATAAGTGTTTTCTTCTGCAACACCCATTTAAGCCTGTAGCTAGAATCATGATAGTGTATTGTATGTTGATGCAGATGCTAATTTCTAAATTACCAGTTCCATTATCTACACACCTGTTAACCCAGTAGTATTTGAACATATGGTTTAATGGTTAAAGAAGAAGCCAGATAAGGCTGGGTTGGATGGGGAAAACTGTATCTGACAGTCAGCACTCCATCTAGATGGTCTTAACAGCATGTGGTACCTCCTGGAATTTCCCAGTCGACAGTCCTTATGTCAGTAATCAATATTTTGTGCATACTGGTTATGATCTGTTACTATTAAGTGGTATGCGTTAACTCTAGGTAGTCTAACCTAGTTAAAAAGTGAAAAGTCACACCTGCCTATGTTTTCATTAGTGCTGACACTCCTTGGTGGAGGGACACAATGAACTGAGTAGTTATGTGTCCTGCTTAATCAGGTTTTGCGTATTAGGTGTAGTTATAGGTCATGTAGATATGTGATTTAAATTTTGGAAATTACTGTAACATAAACCCCAGAATGTTTGGTGGCAGATTAGTTATTTTATAGGTCAAGTAAGGGAAGCAAACCACTAAAACCCCAGAAAACTTAATGAAAGCTTTTGTGCTCTAAATTACAGTAACTTGGAGGCAGTAGGACCTGCCCCACCTGCTTTGCGGAAATAGTTTATTGTATAAACTCACCTAACAAGAAGCAACCCATCAAACAAACCAATAATAGTGATAATATTTTCAATTTAAACTGTGCATGCTTTTGTGTGCTCATTATAGGCCATGTTTTTGTTTGCCCGTTGTCTTGTGAGTTTCAGTTTCAGAAGCTGCACTTAAAATTAGCACTACAGGTGTTTTGTAGATCCTGTATTCTGCTGTGCAATAGCATATCCTTGTAAAAGAGTATTGTTTAAACAAAAAACTGTTTAATGAAGTTTTGTGAGTTTATTTTGGAATGGACAAATGCTACTCTTCTCTAGTTTAAGAAGTGACCTTTGCTTGTATCTGTAACATATGCTGTACTAAATAGTAAAGTTTGTTGGGTAAGTGATATTCTCAAGTTCCGTGAATAAAGAGTAGTTAAATACCAATTGTGAATTCTTGAGCAAGTTGCATTTTACTTTGTAGACCCATAGGCAAAAAAAAGCCCCATAGGTTAACAGAATACACTGGATGTGTCTGAGTGGAGAGTGAAGAATACACATACATTTTTAAATGTATGACATGTTACGGATATATAAGTGTAATACTGGATTTCCATCTTCTAAAAAATTATTTTTTTTTCTTTTTACCTAACTTGATAAGTTTTAAACTAGAGAGTTCATTCTTTTGCCCTAGTTTTCTCTGCATGTTGGTGAGCGCAACATAATGTGTTCTGGCCTGTAAAAAAATTCCAGATACTCTTGTCATAATAATAGCGTTCTTGTATATTTTTTGCTTTTATGCCATTGTAGTTTCTTGTACATTGTCCACTATATTGAAATATTACTTTGCCAGGATAACCATTAGAAAAGATTTTAAAAATCAGGTTAACCAACCAACAATTCCATTCCCTCTGACCCTCCAAACAAGCAACTCTTGTGCTCTCAGACTCCTGATTTAATGAAGTTGTTGCTCAGAAAAGATCAGGGGTTGTCAGACCTGAAGACTGATAATAATTTCAGAATAGTACACACTTAGCACCAGAAGGACTTCTGAAAGAAAGGCATTTGTTAGTGTGGTTTTGAAAGCATCCTTGCTCTGTGCGTGCTCCTGTACCTGTGGTTGTGCACATCTCTTGAAGTGATTAAAGACTCAGCTTGCAGGGAGGGGTGACAGCTGTTTGGCCAAAGGTGATTGCTTCTGCTGTTGAAAAGATAGCTTTCCTCAGGTTAGCCTTGTCCAGGGAAGCAACAAAAGAAACACTAACTCTTTTCAGGTCTGGTACGGATTTTGGAGTTTGTCCCACAGATTGACAGTGAATTTCCTGTAGTAAAACATTTCTTACAGTTCTCTAAGCATAAGTCAAACACATTGCATGTTATTCCTGGCTTGCTTCTATTTAAACTGGTGATTTGATGACTGAGCCCTTCTGCTTCCTTCTAATCTATGTAATTATCCAGTAAGTCGCTTGCTCTGTACCTGTGCAAGGAATAAAATCTGAAGCATCTGCCATCTCCATTTACAGTTATGTGGCAAATAGTGGGATAGCAATTAAATAATCCTGGAAAATTAGTCACATCTTTCCTGCAGAGTTGTAGAGCTACTGTATTTATTTTAAACTGTGGTAGGAATTACGTAGTTACAAACTAATATATTTGGACAACTGGACTTCTGAACATGGCTTTCATGTCCCAGGGTGAAGAGTAATTTCTTGACTGATGGCAGTTTTTGGGTTTTTCTCTTGCAGCTAGTGAGAGAGTGTAAAGAGGTTCTGAAGGGTGGTCTGTTAATGAAGCAATATTACCAGTTTATGTTACGGGAGGTGTTAGATGACTTACAAAAGATTGATTGCAACATCGATTCTTTTGAAGAGGACCTGCATAAAATGTTAATGGTAAGCCTCAAAAAGGAGAGGTCAAGTAAGTATATTAATCTGAATACTGCTAATAGAGTTCTTGCTGTTTAT
Organism: Acanthisitta chloris; assembly: GCF_000695815.1. Classification (NCBI taxonomy): domain Eukaryota; kingdom Metazoa; phylum Chordata; class Aves; order Passeriformes; family Acanthisittidae; genus Acanthisitta; species Acanthisitta chloris. The sequence goes on from NW_008658685.1 coordinate 29,844, forward strand.
TGTTGTTGCATTATTTTGATATGATTGTATTGTTTTCATGGACTTGTAAAACAGAAGTCAATGCCATCTTAGCAATGATTTTAGCAATACCAATTTGTTTGCTGAACTGTGGTACAGAATACTTGTAAATTGCCTGTATTTGCAATAAAATGGTTCATATATAGAACTGTAAGCTCCATATGTTTGAACTAAACTTTTAGTAACCTTTTAATATTGAATAAAATTAAATATGGTTGTTTGACTAACATTGTCTTGCTGTCTTGGTATTGCATTCATGCATTATTGATACCTTATTTTTAATGTATATTCATTATTGCAATTAGTTAAACATAAAGAAATATTTTCAAGAAAAACAGTTGGTCTCTGGAAGATATTAAATGGAATATTTTTTTCAGTAAATTTAGTTTAAATTACTGTTGCCTTGGATGTGACTGATTTTTATTCTTTTATGAGTTGTTTGAGCTTTGTCCTCACTGTTTTCAGGAGAAAAAAAGACAACCCAAGATACCTCACCATTAGTGTTTTGTTCCATTATATGCTTTTCATTGGTGAAAATAGACTGACTTACCTAAATTTTCTTATTCCACATGTCTATCTTCATCTCTTCTTCGTTTGAAATTTGTAGAAATTTCCAGAAGAAATAATCTGCCTAGATGAAAGTGAAATGGTCTATCTTGTTCATTTTGAAGTTCCTTACCTGTTTTGTTTGTCCTCAACATGAGAAAGACATGGACTTGCTTTTGCAAGTCCAGAAGAGTGCCATGAAGATGAAAACAGGGCTGGATCACCTTCCCTATAAGGACAGGCTGAGAGAGTTGGGGTTGTTCAGGCTGGAGAAGAGAAGGCTCCTTGGAGACCTTAGAACAGCCTTCCAGGACCTAAAGGAGGGCTACAAGAAAGACAGAGAGTTTAGTGATTTTATCATGGAGGGTAGTGATAAGATGATGGATAATGGCTTCAAACTGGATGAGTGCAGATTTAGATTAGATATTAGGAATAAATTCTTCACTGTGAGAGTGGTGAGGCACTGGAACAGGTTTCCCAGAGAAGTTAGGGATGCCTCATCCCTGGAAGTGTTTCAGGCCAGGTTGGATGGGGCTCTGAGCAATCTGATCTAGTGACAAGTGTCCCTGCCCACGGCAGAGGGATTTGAACTAGATGATCTTTAAGGTCCCTTTCAACCCAAATTGTTCTGTGATTCTGTGATCTTGGCATTTTTACAGTCTATTCTGATAATACCTGAAACCAGGGGAAATAGTGCCTTAACCATTTCTAAGGAGGGATGTTATGGATTATTGAACTAAAACAGATTGCAACTAATTCTTTGCGTTCAGTATGATCCTGAAGAGAAGATGTTTGAAGAAGAAATACACTTAGCTGGATTTTTTTATTTTGGTTTAAAACAATAGAAATTAAATAAAGGTGAGAAACAAGACTTGAAATAAAGGAATGCAAAGTATAATGGTAGAATCTTGGAAACCTGTTCACTGCACTTATCCGTATCCAGGAGGATATGTTCAGATAAAAGCTTTTGGAATAGTCTGGTTAATAAAAGAGTCTGTTTTTCAGCAGCTCAGCTTTTAAAACTCTGGCTGCTGTGGGTATTCACTGATACTTTGGTGAAGAGCAGCACAGCAAGGAATGACAATATTTTCAGAAAAGTATTGTGGAAGCATAGAATTTAATACTTCAGTAGCACTTTCTACTTCCAGAACCATAAATTGCACCTTTTGTGTGGAAACATGGAGCTCATTTTCAGTCATAGCAAATGAAAATTGTTGTAGAAATACTTTCTTGAGATTGTATAATACTGAGATTGTTTGTTGATTTGAGAAGTTCTGGTCCTTAGTTGCATCTTGTATAATGTCTGTTTAAAGTACCTCTTTCCTTGTACAGGTTTACTTTGATTATATGCGAAGCTGGATCCAAATGCTGCAGCAGTTACCTCAAGCGTCTCATAGTTTAAAAAATCTGTTGGAGGAAGAATGGAATTTCACCAAAGAAATAACTCCTTATATAAGAGGGGGTGAAGCTCAAGCTGGAAAACTGTTTTGGTAAGTTTTATTTAATTACTCTGCTTAGGGTGTTGATTTGTACCAGATAGGTATTCAAGTCAGCACTTGTTTAGAGTTCTTAGATTGTACTTGTTGAGGCCTTAGGAAGCAGCTGATAATATTGGTGAATTTATGGATTCTGACAATCATTGTAGCTATAACAGAAATGACTACTTCTGCTAGTCTCATGCATGTAAGTAATCGAGGGCCCCAGTCTAGGTGGGTAGTGGCAACACAGCTCTCTTGTGTTAGAGTGGGAAGAAATTTAAGGTGCCGTGCTAGCTGAACAAGACTCTAAAGTTCCATTTCTGTTGCTGCAGTG